>NW_014631206.1:0-223 GCF_000485595.1 Priapulus caudatus
AGACAGCTAGGAGGTTGGCTTAGAAGCAGCCATCCTTTAAAGAAAGCGTAATAGCTCACTAGTCGAGTCGGTCTGCGCGGAAGATGTAACGGGGCTAAACTAGTCACCGAAGCTGCGGATTTAATCTTAGGATTAAGTGGTAGGGGAGCGTTGTGTAAGCCGTTGAAGGTGAATTGAGAAGTTTGCTGGAGGTATCACAAGTGCGAATGCTGACATGAGTAAC
>NW_014631207.1:0-223 GCF_000485595.1 Priapulus caudatus
CTCTCTCTCTCTCTATATATATATATATATATATGGAGAGAGAAAGGGGCAGAGAGAGAGAGAGAGAGAGAGAGAGAAAGAGATGGAGGGAGAGAAGCGGTCGGACATTGCCTTCAGTTGTTACATGGCGTTGCTCGAAGCAACTATAGCTTATAGCTTATTAACTTAGCAGTTCACTGATGAGTGAATAATAATAAGTGATATAATAAATGATTATATATGT
>NW_014631208.1:0-223 GCF_000485595.1 Priapulus caudatus
GACTTTATTCATCAGTACCAGTAAGGCAATATCAACATGGTCGCCGTGACCGATGCAAGCATCTTCATCGGTCGCTTTGCTGCAGTCGAGGTATGCCTCATTAGCTAATATGCCACCCGATAGTAAAAGATTTAAAGCCGCTGGGTTGTCATCTGTTTTACTGTCCGGTGTAATAACGCCATGCATGTTTAGACCTTCACCAGTAATACTATAAGAAGTACCG
>NW_014631209.1:0-223 GCF_000485595.1 Priapulus caudatus
CATCTGTCTTCATCACCCTTCATCCATCATCAAACCATCAAACCATAAAGAACTCAGAAGCACAAAAATAGACACGTAAATAGCACGCTCACACACACGCACACACACACACACACACGCACGCACGCACACACGCACGCACGCACGCTCACACACACGCACACACGCATACACGCACGCACGCACGCACGCTCACACACGCACACACGCATACACGCACGCC
>NW_014631210.1:0-223 GCF_000485595.1 Priapulus caudatus
TGCCTTGCTATCTGTGCTTGCCTTGCTATCTATGCTTGCCTTGCTATCTATGCTTGCCTTGCTATCTATACTTGCCTTGCTATGTGTCTGCCTTGCTATCTGTGCAGCAAGGCAGGCACAGATAGCAAGGCATTGCTTGCCTTGCTATCTATGCTTGCCTTGCTATCTGTGCTTGCCTTGCTATCTGTGCTTGCCTTGCTATCTATGCTTGCCTTGCTATCTA
>NW_014631211.1:0-223 GCF_000485595.1 Priapulus caudatus
GGAAATGCCCGTCTGCATCGCGTCGCCAGGAGCCAGCGTGTAGCTCGTATATACTGATAGGCTGGTGTTGCCAATCGAAGACGCTGCGTTGAGCCAACCATGCTTGATCTTGCCACGCAAACACCGCATCCGAGACAATATGCGACGTGGTATCTGGACGCATCGCCATCGCCATCGCATAAGGGTCGGTCTTGGTGAGTAATCTATCATCTTGGGTGAGAAT
>NW_014631212.1:0-223 GCF_000485595.1 Priapulus caudatus
TCCCTTTGCACATTTGTTTATGATTTTCATGCGTTTGCATGGCTATGGGGTGTAGGGGTGTAGGGGTGTAGTGTTAGAGGTAGAGAGAGAGAGAGACAGAGAGAGAGAGAGACAGAGAGAAAGAAACAGAGACAGAGAGAGACAGAGAGAGCGCGAGACAGAGAGAGAGAGAGAGAGAGAGAGAGAGAGAAGAGAAGTAAAGAGAGAGAGAGAGAGAGAGAGA
>NW_014631213.1:0-223 GCF_000485595.1 Priapulus caudatus
AGGAGGAGGACAGGAGGTGGAGGAGGAGGGGGAGAACGTGGGGAGAAGGTGGTGGAGGAGGAGGGAGAGAAGGTGGAGGAGGAGGAGGAGGAGGAGGAGGAGGAGGAGGAGGAGGAGAGGAGGAGAAGAGGTGGAGGAGGAGGAGGGGGAGAACGTGGGGAGAAGATGGTGGAGGAGGAGGAGGGGACAAGGTGGAGGAGGAGGAGGGGACAAGGGTAGAGGA
>NW_014631214.1:0-223 GCF_000485595.1 Priapulus caudatus
TCTTTCTTTGTGAACATGTGGTCAGCTATTGCCAATGGGCGCACCTGGCACCAAGAAATATGCAATCGGAATAAAAATGGCGAACTTTATTGGGTAGACTCCACTATCGTCCCGCTCAAGGACAATTCCGAAAAAATAACACGCTATCTATCGGTGAGAGTCGATATTACTGCACGGAAGCAGCAACATATCGCGTTAAAAGAAAGACTCAAAGAAAGTAATT
>NW_014631215.1:0-223 GCF_000485595.1 Priapulus caudatus
TGGGGATCCGTTGCAGCAGCATTATTATTTTGGGGACGCGGTCCTTATTGTGGCTGGTTATGCCCGTTCGGCGCATTGCAGGAATTGATTAATAAAGCCGCTAAACTTTTCAAAATAAAACAGCTTAACGTACCGTGGAAAATTCACGAACGGATATGGACATTCAAATACCTCATCTTTCTTTGCTTATTTGGTATCTCACTGTACTCGCTTGAGTGGGCAG
>NW_014631216.1:0-223 GCF_000485595.1 Priapulus caudatus
CACGCACGCACTCACGCACTCACGCACGCACGCACGCACGCACTTTCACGCACGCACGCACGCACTTTCACGCACTCACGCGCGCGCGCGCACGCACGCACGCACGCACGCACCTTCACGCACGCTCGAGCGCGCGCACGCACGCACGCACAAACACACGTACACACGCACGCACGCACGCACGTACGCACGCACGCACGCACGCACGCACGCACGCCTCTCC
>NW_014631217.1:0-223 GCF_000485595.1 Priapulus caudatus
GCCCATCACACACGTACGTACGCACGTCCATCACACACGTAAGCACGCACGCCCAACACACACGTACGTGCACGCGCACGCCAAACACACATGTACGTACACACACCACACGCGTACGCACGTCCATCACACACGTAAGCACGCACGCCCAACACACACGTACGTGCACGCGCACGCCAAACACACACGTACGTACACACACCACACGCGTACGCACGCCCAT
>NW_014631218.1:0-223 GCF_000485595.1 Priapulus caudatus
TATAACTAACATTAGCATACATGTATGTACATAACTAACAATAGCATACATGTATGTATATAACTAACAATAGCATACATGTATGTACATAACTAACAATAGCATACATATATGTAATAACTAACAATAGCATACATGTATGTACATAACTAAGTGTCTAACATTAGCATACATGTATCTAACAATTAGCATACATGTATGTACATAACTAACAATAGCATAC
>NW_014631219.1:0-223 GCF_000485595.1 Priapulus caudatus
CCCCTGCTATTTTGAGACTATAGTATCTATAATAAGTGATTCATAAATAAGGGTGGAATGGAAGACTAATGACAATTATAAAACAAGATGACTTGATTCGTAGTGTCGCAGATGCTTTGCAATATATCTCTTATTATCATTCAAAAGATTTTGTCGAGGCGATGACCTCTGCATGGGAAAAAGAACAGTCACCTGCCGCCAAAGATGCGATGACGCAGATATT
>NW_014631220.1:0-223 GCF_000485595.1 Priapulus caudatus
TCTCCCTCTAAATGTCTCTTCTCGCTCAGTCTTTCTCTCTCTATCTCTCTCTCCCTCGACCACACATACTCCCCCCCCTTACAGTTATCTCGTGCTCGCTCTCTCTCTCTTTCTCGCTCGCTCGCTCTCGCTCTCTCTCTCGCTCGCTCTCTCGCTCGCTCTCTCTCTCTCTTTCTTTCGCTCCACCTTCATGGTTCTATCGCGCACTCTCTCTCTCTCTCTC
>NW_014631221.1:0-223 GCF_000485595.1 Priapulus caudatus
ACCTACTCTACCTGCCTACTCTACCTGTCTGTTCTACCTGTCTGATCTACCTGCCTACCTACTCTACCTGCCTACTCTACCTGCCTGTTCTACCTGCCTGCTCTACCTGCCTACCTACTCTACCTGCCTACTCTACCTGCCTGCTCTACCTGCCTGCTCTACCTGCCTGCTCTACCTGCCTACTCTACCTGCCTGCTCTACCTGCCTGCTCTACCTGCCTGCT
>NW_014631222.1:0-223 GCF_000485595.1 Priapulus caudatus
GCGTCTGATTCGATGTTTTTTAGCAGAGCGATCAGCCCATCAATGTTCATGGTGTCATGCAGACAATCGTTGATGGTCTGTGCGACTAAAGGGTGATCCGGCACTTCGCGTTTGCCTGCTAAGTTCTCACCACAGGCGATTTGGTCTGGAAATAAAATCGCTACTAAATCTTCTGCATCTGAGCGTTGAAAGTAGGGCGGTGAACGTTTGCCAAAGCGATTGC
>NW_014631223.1:0-223 GCF_000485595.1 Priapulus caudatus
CTCTCGCTCTCTCGCTCTCGCTCTCTCGCTCCCCAATCTTCTCATTCTCATCCCCTTTTCCCTTTCCACTCTTTCCTCTCCACTCCCCCCGCGGTGTGCACACACGCACGCACGCACGCACGCACGCACGCACGCACGCACGCACGCACGCACGCACGCACGCACGCACGCACGCACGCACACACACACACACACACACACACACACACACACACACACACAC
>NW_014631224.1:0-223 GCF_000485595.1 Priapulus caudatus
AACACGTTGATATCAAATCATTGTTTCACGTATTAAAATACCGCAAAAGCAAAAGATGAATAATCACAGAAATGCAAAAACTAGCTTACACACATGAAACAACGTTCGCCAAGTTTAAAGGCACCTCTATTAACTGTTTATACCTATAAGCGATAACTATTGTGAAAATCAACCTACAACAAAGAGAAAAGGATATTCACCGCATAATTTTAATAGAAGGTTT
>NW_014631225.1:0-223 GCF_000485595.1 Priapulus caudatus
GTTAATAGTGCATTGAAGCGTAATGAAATGTCCGTTAGGCAAAAGCAAGCTACGAAAGCGAACAAGCGAGGAAGCGAGAGAGAGAGAGGGAGGGGTGGAGGAAGTAGAGAGAGAGAGAGAGAGAGAGAGAGAGAGAGAGAGAGAGAGAGAGAGAGAGAGAGAGAGAGAGAGAGAGAGAGAGAGAGAGAGAGAGAGAGAGAGAGAGAGAGAGAGAGAGAGAGAG
>NW_014631226.1:0-223 GCF_000485595.1 Priapulus caudatus
AGAGGTGGCTGTTCTATAGAGGCTGCTGTTCTATACAGGTGGCTGTTCTATAGAGGCAGCTGTTCTATATAGGTGGCTATTCTATACAGGTGGCTGTTCTATACAGGTGGCTATTCTATACAGGTGGCTGTTCTATACAGGTGGCTATTCTATATAGGTGGCTATTCTATACAGGTGGCTGTTCTGTAGAGGTGGCTGTTCTATATAGGTGGCTATTCTATAC
>NW_014631227.1:0-223 GCF_000485595.1 Priapulus caudatus
AAATGTTTGTTCGGCGCCGACTTCGCGGCCGGTGTCACGGTCTGAGATTACCCCAGTCTGAAATTACCCCCCAGCACCTCGTGCGCATGCGTAACGCATGCGCAGTAGCGCTGGATAATGAGACGGCCGCGGCCCACTAATCTCTATAATATAATCGATTATATTACTCGATTATATTATAGAGATATATTATCTATTATATATAATATTATATATATATTAT
>NW_014631228.1:0-223 GCF_000485595.1 Priapulus caudatus
GCTCTCTCTCGCTCTCTCTCTCTCGTTCTCTATTTCTCACACACACACCTCTCTGAGGCTCTCTCTCTCTCTCTCTCTCACACACGCATACACACACACATACACATTCCCATTCCCTCTCTCGCTCTCTCTCACACACACACCCACACACACAGTGACACGCACGCACGCACACACAGCACGCACGCACGCACGCACGCACGCACGCACGCACGCACGTACG
>NW_014631229.1:0-223 GCF_000485595.1 Priapulus caudatus
GCGTCCGCGTAATTGAGACGGAAACTTGCACATCTTGTCGCCTCCTCCTTCTTCTCCTCCTTCTTCTCCTTCTCCTTTTCCTTCTCCGCCGCCTCGATCGGGGAAGAAGAGAGAGAGAGAGAGAGAGAGAGAGAGATAGGGAGGCGGAGGCAGATGGAAGAGAGGGAGGGAGAGAGAGTAGGGGGAGGAGGTGAGAGAGAGTGAGAGAGAAGTGGGATAAGGG
>NW_014631230.1:0-223 GCF_000485595.1 Priapulus caudatus
CGTGCGTGCGCGCGCGCGCGCGTGCGTGCGTGTCGTGTGTGTGTGTGTGTGTGTGTGTGTGACGTGTGTGTGCGTGTGCGTGTGTACGTGTACGTGTGTGTGTGTGTGCGTGTGCGCGTGCGTACATGTACGTGTACGTGTGTGTGTGTGTGTGTGTGTGTGTGTGTGTGCGTGCGTGTGCGCGTGCGTGTGTGTGTGTGCGCGTGTGTGCGTGTGTGTGTCG
>NW_014631231.1:0-223 GCF_000485595.1 Priapulus caudatus
AGGACTCTGTTACGAACGTATACGACTGCGTTCAGACAATTATAGGACATTCCAGATCATTGAGGATAGTAATGCTCATAGGGTCTATGTCCCCCAGGGTACTGCCGGCAGTACCCCGGGGGACATAGACCCTATCAGAGATAGTAATCCGACTTTTTCACTTTTGTGTCGTATCGCTGTCTGATCTCAAACGGGAGCCATAATCGGCACTGTGTGAACGCCG
>NW_014631232.1:0-223 GCF_000485595.1 Priapulus caudatus
GATATGATGAGTGTGATATGATGAGTGTGATATGATGAGTGTGATATGATGAATGTGATATGATGAGTGTGATATGATGAGTGTGATATGATGAATGTGATATGATGAGTGTGATATGATGAATGTGATATGATGAGTGTGATATGATGAGTGTGATATGATGAGTGTGATATGATGAGTGTGATATGATGAGTGTGATATGATGAGTGTGATATGATCTGCT
>NW_014631233.1:0-223 GCF_000485595.1 Priapulus caudatus
GCTCACTCACCTTGGAGCCGCTCGCTCACCTTAGAGCCGCTCACTCACCTTGGAGCCGCTCACTCACCTTGAAGCCGCTCACTCACCTTGGAGCCGCTCGCTCACCTTGGAGCCGCTCACTGACCTTGGAGCTGCTCACTCACCTTAGAGCCGCTCGCTCACCTTAGAGCCGCTCGCTCACCTTGGAGCTGCTCACTCACCTTGGAGCCGCTCACTCACCTTG
>NW_014631234.1:0-223 GCF_000485595.1 Priapulus caudatus
CTCGCATTCCTTCTTTACGCGTTTCTAGGCGGTATAATAAAAAACCACCTGTATGCAGTGCCTGTGTGTCAAAGGCATCAAGGTCAGATTGCAAAATAACCTTTGTGAGTGCGGCATGATCCAGTCCTTCAGGGTCATATAATGCACCAGAACCATCAATAATGAGCTTGATTTTGACGTGCGGGCAACGTGCTAAAAGTAGACGCATAGCATTACCTGCAAC
>NW_014631235.1:0-223 GCF_000485595.1 Priapulus caudatus
CTGCATGGCTTCCTCTCTCCCTCTAACCCATCACGGTTTCCTCTCTCCCTCTAACCCTCATGGCTTCCTCTCTCTCTCTAATCCTCATGGCTTTCTCTCTCTCCCTCTAACTAACACGGCTTCCTCTCTACCTCTAACCATCATGGCTTCTTCTCTCCCTCTAACCATCACGGTTTCCTCTCTCTCTCTATAACTATCACGGCTTCCTCTCTACCTCTAACGA
>NW_014631236.1:0-223 GCF_000485595.1 Priapulus caudatus
CACACACACACACACACACACACACACACACACACACACACACACACACACACACACACACACACACACACACACACACACACACACACACACACACACACACACACACACACACACACACACACATATCGGGTGCTTTCGACGTATCTACACGAACTGAAATATTAACGCTACTAGGTTAGAGCAGCAGCAGCAGCAGTAGTAGTAGTAGTAGTAGTTGTAG
>NW_014631237.1:0-223 GCF_000485595.1 Priapulus caudatus
AAAAATTTATATATATATAATATATTTATTTTTTTACATATATTATATATATATATGCGTGTGTGAGTGTGCGTGCGTGCGCGCGCGTTCGTGGCGCGTGCGTGCGTGCGTGCGTGCGTGCGTGCGTGCGTGCGTGCGTGCGCTCGTGGCGCGTGCGTGAGTGTGTGTGTGCATGTGTGTGCGTGCGTGCGTGCGTGCGTGCATTTATGTGTGTGTGTGTGTG
>NW_014631238.1:0-223 GCF_000485595.1 Priapulus caudatus
TTGATAAATAGCATTATAATCTTAGACATCTCACATGCACGCGTGTGTCTGATGAGATGTCGATAAATAGCATTATAATCTTAGACATCTCACATGCATGCGTGTGTAAGATCAGATGTCGATAAATAGCATTATAATCTTAGACATCTCACATGCACGCGTGTGTACGATGAGATGTCGATAAATAGCATTATAATCTTAGACATCTCACATGCACACGTGT
>NW_014631239.1:0-223 GCF_000485595.1 Priapulus caudatus
AATCAACCCTGTCATATAAACAGCGGCTACCTAGCTTAACAAAGGGCACATCTAATTCACTCAGCAAAGTAACGCCGATACCAAGATAACTGGCCGCCTTCCTTCTTGGATAAACAGCGAATCGCGGGCAATGGCAGGCTTTCTTTTTCCATTGTCATTCTCCATCAAACTGTTATTGATACTTAGGTGCAAACAAATATGTCTATCAATTGTGTCTAAGTTC
>NW_014631240.1:0-223 GCF_000485595.1 Priapulus caudatus
ATATATAGCGTCAGCATATATAGCGTCAGCATATATAGCGTCAGCATATATAGGGTCAGCATCTATAGCGTCAGCATCTATAGCGTCAGCATCTATAGCGTCAGCATATATAGCGTCAGCATATATAGGGTCAGCATCTATAGCGTCAGCATCTATAGCGTCAGCATCTATAGCGTCAGCATATATAGCGTCAGCATATATAGCGTCAGCATATATAGGGTCA
>NW_014631241.1:0-223 GCF_000485595.1 Priapulus caudatus
GTACCTAGGCGAACACACAGAAATCGAAGAAATTATATTAAGCGGTGGCGACCCACTAGTATTGGATAACGAAAAGCTAGCCCGACTGATAACGCAACTAGAAAAAATTGAACATTTACACACACTGAGAATTCACACACGCTTACCCGTCGTGCTACCCAACCGTATCAATAGAGGCTTATTAGAAATATTTAAAGCTTCTCGTTTTAATCTGGTTATGGTC
>NW_014631242.1:0-223 GCF_000485595.1 Priapulus caudatus
CCTATAACACCCTCCACCACTTTCCACCACCTTCCACCAATCTTCCACCACCCTCCATTACCCTCCACCACGCTCCACCACCCTCCACCACCCTCCTGCACCCTCCTCCACCTTTCACCACCCTCCACCACCTTCCTCCACCACCCTCCTCCACCCTCCACCACTCTCCACCACCCTCCACCACCCGCCACCAATCATCTACCACCCTCCACCACCCTATAAC
>NW_014631243.1:0-223 GCF_000485595.1 Priapulus caudatus
AGAGAGAGAGATAGCGAGAGGGACAGAGCAATTATGTTGTCGTGGGCGATAGCGCTTGTTGAAAACTCGAACGCAAAGTTGAGAACGCTGATGGAGGGCGATTTACTACGGGAGGAAAAAAATGGGCTAATCACCCCTTCCCTCCCCCTCCCCCTCCCCGTCCCCGCTCCCTCATCCGCCCCCGCCCTCCGCCCCCCCCCCCGCCGATGGAATCTGACTGCGT
>NW_014631244.1:0-223 GCF_000485595.1 Priapulus caudatus
ACACCCCCAGTCCAGTTTTCTACCTCCCTCACCACTCCTGCTTTTTACAGGCGGCCGCGTAGCTGTGAAGCTATGAAACCCATCACGCTTACAATGCGTGCCGGTGAAATCGCGGCTGCAGAGGAGAGGGAGGGACAGAGAGAGAGAGAGAGAGTGCAAGGGAGGGGGAGAGACAGAGACAGGGAGAAAGAGAGAGAGGGAGAAGGAGAGAGGGGGGTGGGGA
>NW_014631245.1:0-223 GCF_000485595.1 Priapulus caudatus
GGACGGACGGACGGAGGGACGGACACACATACACACACATACACACATACGGAAATATGGTGCGATCGAGAGTGAGAGAAAATGAGAGGAGAGAGAGAGAGAGAGAGAGAGAGAGACAGGAGAGTGAGTAGGGGAGAGGAGGGGAGAGAGACAGAGCCAGACAGAGATAGAGAGAGAGCGCGCGCGCGAGAAAGAAAGAAAGGAGAGAGAGAGAGAGAGAGAG
>NW_014631247.1:0-223 GCF_000485595.1 Priapulus caudatus
AACAGGCAATTAGCATTTCTTGGCTCGGAAGAAACAAACGGCCATCAATGATACCGCTGGGTGTGTAGCAATGTTTTGGGGGGAGGGAGTGGGAGAAAAGGAGAGAGGGGGAGAGAGAGTGAGAGAGTGAGAGAGAGAGAACGAGAGGGAGAGAGAGGAAGAGTGTGTGAGAGGAAGAGAAAGAGAGAGAGAGAGAGAGAGAGAGAGAGAGAGAGAGAGGAGG
>NW_014631248.1:0-223 GCF_000485595.1 Priapulus caudatus
ACGTACCGGGGAAGCCAGACGGAGCACCAGTAACCTTATAGCTCCGCATAGGCGCAAACAATGCCGCACCTAAATCCTGCCTGTCACCCTGCAACACCATACCGGCGGGATTATTAGATGCCGAAAGCGCATCTTTTGAATACGCAACACCAGCACCTGCCATACCTTTTTCGGTCACGCTGGTGCCATGACTAAAATAGCCATTAGTAGCATGAACCTGTGC
>NW_014631249.1:0-223 GCF_000485595.1 Priapulus caudatus
CCATATCTAATGACTCAATTTCATCAGTCAAATCAAGGCCTATTTCTTCTTCGTCTGCTGTTAGCAACACTTCTGCAGGCGCTTCCTCCGCTGCACTATCACTATCGGTATCATCTAAACCAAAGTCTAAATCAATTTCACCGACGTCTGTTGCACTATCACCAGTATCTAAATCTAAGCCAATATCAATATCATCTAAATCAATGCTTTCTTCAACATCGGT
>NW_014631250.1:0-223 GCF_000485595.1 Priapulus caudatus
GCAGCGGCGTGAAGAACAGGAGGAGGTCGACGGCAAGCGGCAGCGACGATGCGGGGGAGGATCGAAACAGGAGCGTGAAGAACAGGAGGAGGTCGCCGGGGAACGGCAGCGATGGTACCGCGGGGGAGGATCGAAACAGGAGTGGGAAGAACAGGAGGAGGTCACCGGGGAGCGATGACGAGGGGGAGGATGGAAACAAGAGCGTGAAGAACAGGAGAAGGTC
>NW_014631251.1:0-223 GCF_000485595.1 Priapulus caudatus
ACGTAGGTGTACATAGGTAAAACATCCGCACGTACGTAGGTGTACATAGGTAAAACATCCGCATTTTACCTATGTACACCTACGTACGGATGTTTTACCTATGTACACCTACGTACGGATGTTTTACCTATGTACACCTACGTGCGGATGTTTCACCTATGTACACCTACGTACGTACGGATGTTTTACCTATGTACACCTACGTACGCATCCGCACGTACGT
>NW_014631252.1:0-223 GCF_000485595.1 Priapulus caudatus
GTTCACCAGACATTGAAGTAACAATGTTAAACATATATAACGAAGTATCAGACGTTCACCAGACATTGAAGTAACAATGTTAAACATATATAATAAACAAATATAACGAAGTATCAGACGTTCACCAGACATTGAAGTAACAATGTTAAACATATATAACGAAGTATCAGACGTTCACCAGACATTGAAGTAACAATGTTAAACATATATAACGAAGTATCAG
>NW_014631253.1:0-223 GCF_000485595.1 Priapulus caudatus
AGAGAGCGAGAGAGAGAGAGAGCGAGAGAAGGGAGGAGAATAGGTGAGAGGGGAAAATAGGCGGATAGATAGGGAGAGAGGTGCAGGTAGGGAGGGGGAAGGGCGGATAGAGAAGGGGAGATGAGGTAGAGGGGCAGAGAGCTAAAGAGAAAGAGAGAGAGAAAGAGAGAGAGAGAGGAGAGAGAAAGAGAGAGAGAGAAAGAGAGAGAGAGAGAGAGAGAGA
>NW_014631254.1:0-223 GCF_000485595.1 Priapulus caudatus
GTGTGTGTGTGTGTGCGTGTGCAGCCCAGTCCCGCTACATTCGGGGCTTCGCCGGCTATGTCGTACGTTCTGATGATGCTCAGGCTGGGTGGTAATCTCGCACGAGGGAAAGAAGCGCCCGTGGTCTGAGGTCGGCTGCGGCGCTGGAAACGAACTGATTTTCCAATTCCGTATTCGGAATTTGCACGCCGTATGTAAATAGTGGTTAATCACTCAGTCGCGC
>NW_014631255.1:0-223 GCF_000485595.1 Priapulus caudatus
GTCCTAGCTACAGTCCTACAGTCCTACAGTCTAGCTACAGTCCTAGCTACAGTCCACTACAGTCCTACAGTCCTAGTTACAGTCCTAGCTACAGTCCTACAGTCCTAGCTACAGTCTTACAGTCCTACAGTTCTAGCTACAGTCCTACAGTCCTAGCTACAGTCCTACAGTCCTACAGTCCTAGCTACAGTCCTAGTTACAGTCCTAGCTACAGTCCTACAGG
>NW_014631256.1:0-223 GCF_000485595.1 Priapulus caudatus
CGATGAGTGTGTTGATATCGGTAGATTCCAACAGTGGCTGATCTGATAAGCAAATCATCACGCCGTCGCAGGGTTGGGACAGAGATTCCAGACCTTTATAAACAGAGGTCATCTGCCCCTCCTGATAAACGTCGTTAAATACAATTTTTAGTGGCAGACCTTCCAATAAAGGTCGGGTTTTATCGGCCTCATGACCAAGTACAACCACCACTTCTTGCAACTC
>NW_014631257.1:0-223 GCF_000485595.1 Priapulus caudatus
GCACCTGATTCAAATAATGATTTGGTAGATTAATGTGTGATAGGTATCAGTATTTTTAATAAATTTTATAAGATTAACTAGTCAACGCGGCTTAGTTAATGATATAAATCCCACATACCTTCAAATAAGAAAAATTAATTTTATGGAGAAATAAAATGAAAGCATACGCAGTAAAAATGAATCAATTGATAGTCGCGTTTGGTTTGTTGTTTTTATTGGCAGG
>NW_014631258.1:0-223 GCF_000485595.1 Priapulus caudatus
TCAGACATGTGGTTACAATGCTTCATTTTAACGAAACCGAAAAGAGGCTGGCTACTGATGATGATGACAATATAACTAATAATATTAATAATAATAATAGTAATAATAATACTAACAATAATAGTAATAATAACAACAACAATAGTAATAATTATCAAAATTAAGCGCAATATATTAATAATAATAATAATAATATTATTATTATTTCTAAAGTGGATCACGG
>NW_014631259.1:0-223 GCF_000485595.1 Priapulus caudatus
ACGAGGTGGGAGGTGTGAGACACGAGGTGTGAGACACGAGGTGTGAGGTGTGAGCCACGAGGTGAGACATGTGAAACTGCTAGAGATAAATAACGAGGTGTGATACACGTGATGTGAGACATGTGAAACTGATAGACATGAGGCACGAGGTGTGAGACACGAGGTGTGAGGTGTGAGGTGTGAGACACGAGGTGTGAGGTGTGAGACACGAGGAGTAAGGTGT
>NW_014631260.1:0-223 GCF_000485595.1 Priapulus caudatus
CAGCTGCCGTCTCGCGAGCTAGCAGATCTATGAAGAGAGAGAGAGAGAGAGAGAGAGAGGCGGGGGGGGGATATAGAAAGATAGAGCGCGTGCGCGGTGCGGGAGCCACGCCGGCAGCGCCACGCAGCGGCATGCGCGCGTAATAACAATAAGTTAATTACCGTGAATAAGTGTTTCATCGCACCGCCTGTCACGTGACACGAGCCGCCTGTCACGTGACACG
>NW_014631261.1:0-223 GCF_000485595.1 Priapulus caudatus
AGATAGCAGTAATGATTACTGACAATTAACTCATTAATCAATTAATAATAATTAATAAATGATTAATCATTAAAATTAATTAATTGAATGAAAACAATAATAAACTAGAAGGCACTCTTGGAGTGCAAATCCTCCACATACGCGATCACTACACCTGTGATATTTTGCAGGCTGAGGTTGCTATACTTGTAATGGATGACGCGTTGACCTTGGTTAAAGCGTT
>NW_014631262.1:0-223 GCF_000485595.1 Priapulus caudatus
TTAGATGACATGAAAGCAGAAGACATTATAGTGATTGATGTCACGGGCAGGTCGTCAGTCAGTGATGTATTAATTATTGCCACGGGAAACTCATCTAGACACGTTAAAGCATTAGCGAACGTCGTCAACGCTGAGGCGAAAAAATCAGGACTTGAACCTTACGGGGTAGAAGGCGCTGATGAAGGAAAATGGGCATTGGTTGATATAGGTGATGTAGTTGTCC
>NW_014631263.1:0-223 GCF_000485595.1 Priapulus caudatus
CAACGTGAGCCTTGTATGTGCTATTGCGTTGTCTGTGGGTATAACGTGAGCCTTGTCTGTGCTATTGCGTTGTCTGTGGGTATAACGTGAGCCTTGTCTGTGCTATTGCGTTGTCTGTGAGTGTAACGTGAGCCTTGTATGTGCTATTGCGTTGTCTGTGGGTATAACGTGAGCCTTGTATGTGTTATTGTGTTGTCTGTGGGTACAACGTGAGTCTTGTATG
>NW_014631264.1:0-223 GCF_000485595.1 Priapulus caudatus
AGAGAGCTAACCGTTTCCACGTACAGACGACGCACTCACAGACACGTACACACGTACGCACACACACACACACACACACACACACACCGCACACACGCACACACGCACGCACAGACGCGTATGCACGCACGCACAGACACGTACACACGTACGCACACACACACGCACACGCACGCACACGCACGTACACACGCACGCACAGACACGTACGCACGCACGTCAC
>NW_014631265.1:0-223 GCF_000485595.1 Priapulus caudatus
GACAACGACCCTTCGTGCCCAAGTACCAGCTACATCGCAGGAGATGAGTCACGTGACGAAGACGTGATGATGACACGCGCGGTCAGACCAGCGCCATATTAGCGCTCAAGGGGTCGTTGTCGTATCAGGTATTACAGATATGTACCCGAGGCAGTGGCGTAGCTAGGATTTTTTCAGCGGGGGGGGCACTGGGGGGGGGGCTTCACATTTTCGTTGGGGGGGG
>NW_014631266.1:0-223 GCF_000485595.1 Priapulus caudatus
TAATAAATGCTCATCTGCAACATACACCGCACGCACGCCTGTGCACACAAAAATAAGAGAGTTCTCTCTTGTTGTTGTTGTTTGTGTTGTGCGTGCAGTGTACTACTATACTGGTGTGTTGCAGATGAGCAGATGCACACACACACACACACACACACACACACACACACACACACACACACACACACACACACACACACACACACACACACACACGACGACG
>NW_014631267.1:0-223 GCF_000485595.1 Priapulus caudatus
GCACAAGGATGCGGCAGGGAGGATGCAGGAGCACAAGGATGCGGCAGGGAGGCTGCAGGAGCACAAGGATGCGGCAGGGAGGATGCAGGAGCACAAGGATGCGGCAGGGAGGATGCAGGAGCACTAGGATGCGGCAGGGAGGATGCGAGGAGCACCGTACGATCCGCCTTGGCCGTACGAGGCAGGGAGGATGCAGGAGCACAAGGATGCGGCAGGGAGGATG
>NW_014631268.1:0-223 GCF_000485595.1 Priapulus caudatus
GGGAGAGCGAGCGCATGAAAGGGAAGCGGAGAAAGAAGTGAGGTAGGGAGGGGGCGGGGAGAGCGAGCGCATGAAGGGAAGCGGAGAAAGAAGTGGGTGGGAGGGGCGGGGGAGAGCGAGTGCGAGCGCATGAAGGGGAAGCAGAGAAAGAAGTGAGGTGGGTAGAGCGAGCGCAAGAAGGGGAATTGGAGGTGGAAGTGGAAAGGGAGAAGGGAGATTTTTT
>NW_014631269.1:0-223 GCF_000485595.1 Priapulus caudatus
GGGAAGGGATGGGAGGATGTGGGGGAGTGAGAGGAGGAGGGGAAGGGATGGGAGGATGTGGGGGAGTGAGAGGAGGGGAAGGGATGGGAGGATGTGGGGGAGTGAGAGGAGGGAAAGGATGGGAGGATGTGGGGAAGTGAGAGGAGGAGAAAGGATGGGAGGATGTGGGGGAGTGAGAGGAGGGGAAGGGATGGGTGGATGTGGGGGAGTGAGAGGAGGGAAA
>NW_014631270.1:0-223 GCF_000485595.1 Priapulus caudatus
GTTTTTTTTTTGGACGTATGCCCTATAATTGCGTCTATTATCCCTTCGTCAAAACGCTGTGAAACATAGCCTGTTGTTCTAATATCAGCTAATTGTGTGCGCACAGTATGCCGGAAAGAGTGGAAATCCTTTAATTCCATAGCGTGCGAGGGGGTGACGCGTACCTGTTTCCGGTAAGTAGTATGTCTTTTCTGGAATTTATCGAACTTACCGTTTTTATTAC
>NW_014631271.1:0-223 GCF_000485595.1 Priapulus caudatus
TCTCTCTCTCTCTCTCGCGCGCTTCTTTCTCGTAAGCGCGATCTATCTCTCTCTCGCGCGCGAGCGTTCTTTCTCTCTCTGTCTCTATCCCTTCTCTCGTTCGAGCGCGCTCTCTCTCTCTCTCGCTCTTCTCTCTCGTAAGAGCGATCTCTCTCTCTCTCTCTCTCTCTCTCTCTCTCTCTCTCTCTCTCTCTCTCTCTCTCTCTCTCTCTCTCTCTCTCTC
>NW_014631272.1:0-223 GCF_000485595.1 Priapulus caudatus
AAAGCTTAATGATGCGCGCCTCAGTAAAAACCAAAGGGCACATGCAACTGACGAGCTTGAGACACAGATAAAAATTCTTTGGCGTACCGATGAAGTTCGTGAATCACGCCCTCAAGTACGAGACGAAATTAATAACGGGCTTTATTACTTCAAAGAGAGTCTTTTCAAAGCAGTCCCAATCATCTACCGAAATCTAGAACTTCGCGTTAAGGAAGATTATCCT
>NW_014631273.1:0-223 GCF_000485595.1 Priapulus caudatus
ACGGGAGGAGATCGAAGGCGGGGAGGAGAGAGAGAGAGAGGAAGAGAGGGGAGAGAGAAAGCGCGTGCGCGAAAAAAGAGAGATAGAAAGAGAGAGGAAAAAATAAGAGAGAGAGAGAGAGAGAGAGCGAGAGAGAGAAAGAGAGAAAGAGCGAGAGGAGAGAAAGAGAAAGAGAGAAAGAGCGAGAGGAGAGAGAGGGAGGAGGGGGACGAAAAAGAAAGAG
>NW_014631274.1:0-223 GCF_000485595.1 Priapulus caudatus
CTATATATCGATTAAGGATGCATAGATAATTACCTGCTGTCGCGTGGTTAGCAACGAATGGCGAGTGAAATAAGAGGTGCGAGATTAGGCGCTTTACTATTACTGAAACAATTCTAGACGAACGACAACAGAGCGGGCCGCGCTACGTGTTTAATCAACTACTGTCGTAGTTTTGCATAGCGGTTGTGTGATTATATTATTACCTTCCTAGCTTTATAGCTTA
>NW_014631276.1:0-223 GCF_000485595.1 Priapulus caudatus
GGGTAGGGTGTGGTAGAGGCGTAGGAGGGGTAGATGTGTGGTAGAGGCGTTGGAGGGGTAGCAGTGTGGTAGAGGCGTTGGAGGGGTAGGGTGTGGTAGAGGCGTAGGAGGGGTAGAGGTGTGGTAGAGACGTTGGAGGGGTATAGGTGTGGTAGAGGCGTTGGAGGGGTAGCGGTGTGGTAGAGGCGTTGGGGGGTAGGGTGTTGTAGAGACGTAGAAGGGG
>NW_014631277.1:0-223 GCF_000485595.1 Priapulus caudatus
GAGACCTGTTCATTTAACGGATTTGCCTGATCTGAATGCGTAGGTCCACCAAAAGAATCACTGTTAGATGAGGTTTGAAATGGGTCACTCGCCGGCGATGATGCATTAGCAAAATTCTGAGAGAGACCTGAAGAGCCACCCTGTGCTTTATCCAACGCGGCTAATGGATCAGTCTCTTCAGCGCTGACACTAAATAATGAATCAGAACTTGAAACATGTCCAC
>NW_014631278.1:0-223 GCF_000485595.1 Priapulus caudatus
GAGAGAGAGAGAGAGAGAGAGAGAGAGAGAGACACAGAGAGAGACGACACACGCGCACATGCACAGACACACACACGCACACATGCACAGACACACACACGCACACATGCACAGACACACACACGCACGTGCGCCCCCCACACACAACACACACACACACACACACACACACACACAAAACATGCACACACACACACACACACACACACACACACACACACAA
>NW_014631279.1:0-223 GCF_000485595.1 Priapulus caudatus
TATATATATATATATATACAAAGAGAGAAGAATGCGGATAATTGTTGCGTTTACAAGAGCATTGGCGTTGACTAATAATTATGTGGACTTATACGGCTGGTATTTCGTATGCGAGGTCAACCAGCTCGCATCAGGCTCATCTAATCACCTAATCACCTAATCACCTAATCACCTAATCAATATAGAGAGAGAGCGAGAGAGAGAGAGAGAGAGAGAGAGAGAG
>NW_014631280.1:0-223 GCF_000485595.1 Priapulus caudatus
CCTCAAACTACATCAAAGGAACACATATACATGCATCCCTTTAACATTATTTATTTTGAATACAATTCAACGATTAATGACTCGTTGATTTCAGCCGGCAATACATCACGCTCGGGCACAGACTTAAATGTTGCTTCTAACTTCTTAGCATCAACTTCCATCCAATCAGGGAAGCCTAACTGTTCTGTTACAGTCATAGAGTCTTGAATTCTAGACTGTTTTT
>NW_014631281.1:0-223 GCF_000485595.1 Priapulus caudatus
GTGTGTGTGTGTGTGTGTGTGTGTGTGCGTGTGTGTGTGTGCATGTGTGTGTGTGCCTGTGTGCATGCGTGCATGCGCGCGTGCGTGCGTGTATGTGTGCGTGCGTGCGTGTACGTGTGTGCGTGCGCGTGCGTGTGTATGTGATAAATGGACCTCGCGGGGGCTTGAGCGCCGTGACTCGCGGGACCAGCGCTGCGCAGGCGGCCGCTGATTGGCTGCATTG
>NW_014631282.1:0-223 GCF_000485595.1 Priapulus caudatus
CTGTCAATATTGAATAAACCAACCAACGCCTTACATAGCTTTCAATGGCAACCGAATTAACGCCTAACTCTTTTAATTTAAGATAAACAATGTAAGCAAAATTGATTGCGTTTTGAGAACGAATGAGTTTTGGAGAAATAAACCCTGCGGATTTAATTATCATCAAGAAGCGTTTGAAATTTGTCTCGTTGATGAAATTATTTACGCCTGCTTTAAGCTTTGC
>NW_014631283.1:0-223 GCF_000485595.1 Priapulus caudatus
CGTATATATATATATATATATATTTGTCACGTTACCTTTCCCTGTCTCGCTGTGTTTCGCTCTCGCCTCTTTTTAGTTTTTTTTTTAGCTCTTCCTCTCTCACGCGCGTTCTCTCTCTCTCTCTCTCGCATGCTCCCCCTCTTCTATTTCACATGCTGTCTCTTTCTCGCAACTCTCTGTTATGTACGGGATCGGCTGCACTCTATCCAACTTGTTCTGCTTG
>NW_014631284.1:0-223 GCF_000485595.1 Priapulus caudatus
TACTGTGGATGGTGGGTGGTGCTCGGGATTGTATTCTACTGTGGATGGTGGGTGGTGCTAGTGATTTTACTCTACCGTGGATGGTGGGTGGTGCTAGGGATTGTATTCTACTATGGTGGTGAGTGGTGCTAGGGATTGTATTCTACCGTGGTGGTGGGTGGTGCTAGGGATTGTATTCTACTGTGGGTGGTGGGTGGTGCTAGGGATTGTATTCTACTGTGGA
>NW_014631285.1:0-223 GCF_000485595.1 Priapulus caudatus
GCGTGTGTGTTTGCGCGCACCGGTGTGTGTGGTGGGGGGGGGTATGTGTGTGTGTGCGTGCGTGCGTTAATAAAAATATTGCGAGGGAGAAAGACAGGGAGAGAAAGAGACACACAGACAGAGAGAGAGAGAAAGAGAGAGACAATGTGTGTGTGTGTGTGAGAGAGAAAGAGAGAAAGAGAGAAAGAGAGAGAGAGAGAAGAGAGAGAGAGAGAGAGAGAGT
>NW_014631286.1:0-223 GCF_000485595.1 Priapulus caudatus
GTGTGTGTGTGTGTGTGTGTGTGTGTGTGTGTGTGTGTGTGTGTGTGT
This sequence comes from Priapulus caudatus, assembly GCF_000485595.1. Taxonomy (NCBI): domain Eukaryota; kingdom Metazoa; phylum Priapulida; class Priapulimorpha; order Priapulimorphida; family Priapulidae; genus Priapulus; species Priapulus caudatus. Next base: position 49 of record NW_014631286.1, read on the forward strand.
GCGTGATGTGTGATGTTGTCATCAGTTGCCGAGAGAGAAAGATAGGGAGCGAGAAGATGGAGAGAGATAGAGATGGGGAAAGAGTGAAAATACAGTGTGAGGGAGAGAGTGTGAAGGATGGAGGGGGAGCGATGGGGGAGGGAGGGAGTGAGAGAAAGAGAGAGAGAGAGAGAGA
>NW_014631287.1:0-223 GCF_000485595.1 Priapulus caudatus
GAGCATGCTCAAGGCTATCGTTAACATCTTTGAGCATGACATACTCGAACGTAATCTTACGACTTTTGTAACCATCAACATAGGAATGACAGGCATTCAATAATTCGGCAATGGGATATTTACGGTTAATCGGCACTAGCTCATCGCGCAAAGCATCATTGGTGCGTGTAGCGAAACCGCCAGGGCAACATCGGTTTGATCGACCAGCTTGAGCATGGCAGGC
>NW_014631288.1:0-223 GCF_000485595.1 Priapulus caudatus
GGACCTTTATATAGAAGGTGGTCATGAACAAAATGACCCTTCCTTTGAAAGAGGTAAAACCTGGATTCAATTCAACAGTCTGTCAAACAGTGGCTTCGGTGCACGTATCGGCCGACAGAATTTTAGCGATAAACGTGAATGGTGGTGGGATGATGATCTGGATGCAATCCGTGTCTACTATCGGACGCCTAGCCTCCTTTTCGAATATGCTTTAGCCGAAGAT
>NW_014631289.1:0-223 GCF_000485595.1 Priapulus caudatus
CTCTCTCTTTTTCTCTCTCCCCCTCTCTCTCGTTCTCTCTCATTCTCTTTCTCTCTCTCTCCTTTCTCTCTCTAGCAGGCCGGGAAGGAAGCAGTGAGGCCCTACATAGAGTAGCATGCCGGAGGAGAGAGTGACAGACCAGACAGAGAGGAGCAGGGGGGCCGGTGGAGAGAGAGAGAGAGAGAGAGAGAGAGAGAGAGAGAGAGAGAGAGAGAGAGAGAGA
>NW_014631290.1:0-223 GCF_000485595.1 Priapulus caudatus
ACGGCGAAGGAGGGGGTATATATATATCGGGTGAGTTGCATGCTATCACGTTGTGGGCTACACGTGTGCGTACATGTACTTGTATGTGTTTTGCGCGTGTGTGTATGTGTAAGCGTACAAAAGTGCGCACGCGGCGGGGGGGGGGGGGCTTGCGTGCCTTGCGTGCCTTGTTGCCACGCTGACGCTGCTGCTGCTGTTGCTGCTGCCGCTGCTGCTGCTGCTG
>NW_014631291.1:0-223 GCF_000485595.1 Priapulus caudatus
CAATAGGTTAAGCACGCCGAGACTGATGCTAATGATAGCGAGAAACCCCAGAAACTGCTCAAAGCCGATACTGGCGGTGATACCCGCATAACGAGCAATTGGTTATCGGCCCACTGAGATTTTTTACACTGGCTTCACCAACAACCAACTTGCCTAGTACGCGCAAAGTTAACCACGACATACGCCATGTCTTGTCCAGCGATTCAGCCATTGCCGAAATCGG
>NW_014631292.1:0-223 GCF_000485595.1 Priapulus caudatus
TCTCTCGCCCTCTCGCTCTTTCTCTCATAATGTTAATAGCTTCATGAAATCAATGACCACGGGGGAGCTGAGACTGAACTGTGTTATCTGACAGAGGAGCGATCGTTTGTTCTAGCTATCTTCCCTCTACGGGCCACTATTCACTGGTTCTGTCACGCGTGTGTGAGTGTGTGTGTGTGTGTGTGCGTGCGCGTGCGTGCGTGCGTGCGTGCGTGCGTGCGTG
>NW_014631293.1:0-223 GCF_000485595.1 Priapulus caudatus
AGTAGCCAGCGTACCCACCGACCAACCAAAAACAAAACACATAGTAAGGCGTTTTCAGGTTTATATTCCACAATGTAGTCATGCAGTCAGACTACACGTGTTAGTATATGGCTGTGTATAATAATAATATTACTCGACAGGAAACTCAGGAACGATAGCTAGGTAGGCTCAAGTAGACTTTCAGCTGTAAAAATGACGTTTTTTCCCCGATTCAAAACTCGTG
>NW_014631294.1:0-223 GCF_000485595.1 Priapulus caudatus
GCTTATGGTCAGATTCTTATAAGAGGCTCAAAAAAACAAAGCCTCTATGATTTCCTTATATTTTATAGGAGCAACTTGTTTGGTTGCTTTATTTGCTCAAGTTATAGCGCCCTTTTCTTTTGAAGAGCAGTTTATAGATCGCTTACTAGAGGCCCCAAGTGCTACTCATTGGTTTGGTACTGATGGGTTAGGTAGAGATTTATATTCAAGAATGATTTATGGC
>NW_014631295.1:0-223 GCF_000485595.1 Priapulus caudatus
ATATACGTAGAGACAAGTAATTGCAAGTAAAAAAGCAACCATCTCTATGAAACGATAAACTTTATGTGCACAAAGATCTCTCTGAAATGTCGCTGCATATATACACTACATATTCCAAGGGTTCTGCGATTAGGAAAAAACGATATTACAATATATATATATATATATAACAAGCGTGCTGTTACATGCGAAGACGGACCATACGAACGAAAGGTTCTCATAG
>NW_014631297.1:0-223 GCF_000485595.1 Priapulus caudatus
GAGAGAGAGAGAGACCAAGATAGAAGAACGTTACTGCTGCTACTGCTTCTGCTGCTGCTGCTGATGTTGCTGTTGCTCGCGTGCGCACGCACTCAGCTAATTAACTTGCTGGTAGTTAATCATTAAATAATGCTAGCCGGTGCCGTGGTAGGAGAGAGAGGGGAGGGACAGAGACAGAGACAGAGAGAGAGAGAGACAGGGAGAAAGAGAGAGAGAGAGAGAG
>NW_014631298.1:0-223 GCF_000485595.1 Priapulus caudatus
TTTATGTAAGGGGAATGTACCGTGTTGTTTATGTGAGGGGGAATGTACCGTGTTGTTTATGTGAGGGGGAATGTACTGTGTTGTTTATGTAAGGTGAATGTACCGTGTTGTTTATGTGAGGAGGGAATGTACTGTGTTGTTTATGTAAGGTGAATGTACTGTGTTGTTTATGTGAGGGGGGAATGTACTGTGTTGTTTATGTGAGGGGGAATGTACTGTGTTG
>NW_014631299.1:0-223 GCF_000485595.1 Priapulus caudatus
CTATTTTTCCCGTCAATGAATTAGCATCGGATTCAAAAACCCAATGGTGCAGAGGAAATTTCCATACGCCTTTTCTGTCATTTCTGCTGAAACGGGAAAGACAATAACATCTTCATCAGACATCAAGGGTAGAGCCATAACCATATTTGTCGCAAAAAGAAAGATAAATGCACTTAATTTTTTAATCATGAGTTGTCAATGCTGCTGAGCTTATGAATAGATC
>NW_014631300.1:0-223 GCF_000485595.1 Priapulus caudatus
TCTACTTGCTATCTACGCGACACCTCTGCTTGCTAGGCGTCCTGACTATTTAATATTTAATGAGCTCGCGAAATGCTAGCTCGCCCGCAGCATCGCTACATTAGAATGATTAATACGAATGCTTAATACCACAGGCACTTGGGACGGAGTCAGTAAAAACTGAAAATAATATGAACACGCATTCACAAATAGGCCCTACTGCCGGTACCTCTCAATTACAGTT
>NW_014631301.1:0-223 GCF_000485595.1 Priapulus caudatus
AAGCCAGCTATATCTTCCACAAGCCACCCGCACTCCCTACAAGCCACCCGCACTCCTCACAAGCCACCCGCACTCCCCACAAGCCACCCGCACTCCACAAGCCACCCGCACTCCCCACAAGCCACCCGCACTCTCCACAAGCCACCCGCACTCCCCACAAGCCACCCGCACTCCCCACAAGCCACCCGCACTCCTCACAAGCCACCCGCACTCTCCACAAGCC
>NW_014631302.1:0-223 GCF_000485595.1 Priapulus caudatus
AGTATTTTCAACATTAGAATTTTTAATATCAAGATCGCTTAATCAAATTGACCAGGTAAGTAAGATGGGGGTCCCCCATTACTTTCTTAAATACTAATAAATTGATTAGGTCAGACAATAGAACTAATTAAAGAACCACCTGTAGTATTTTTCTAGACACCAATTGATCAATTGATCAAGAATTGATTAACCCCTAGTTGCATATCACTACAACTTTATATAA
>NW_014631303.1:0-223 GCF_000485595.1 Priapulus caudatus
TCTTTAATTGTAACGATAAACGGCATGTCCTGTCACCACGGTGGAAACACCACATACAGACAAACACCAGACAAACACACACACATATATATATATATTCTCTATTATAGACTATTGATATATATATATATATATGTGTGTGTGTGTGTGTGTGTGTGTGTGTGTGTGTGTGTGTGTGTGTGTGTGTGTGTGTGTGTGTGTTGTTGTGTGTCGTGTCGTGCGT
>NW_014631304.1:0-223 GCF_000485595.1 Priapulus caudatus
CATTTGGTTCGATCCTGGGATCGGTTGTATAAACACCATCAACGTCGGTGTATATCTGGCATTCATCCGCTTTTAACGCCGCTGCGATAGCAACGGCAGTGGTATCTGAACCACCGCGACCTAATGTGGTGATATTCCCTTCTTCATCAACACCCTGAAAACCGGCTACGACTACGACACGGCCTTTTTTAAGGTCTTCTTTCATGCCTTCGCACTTAATATC
>NW_014631305.1:0-223 GCF_000485595.1 Priapulus caudatus
CCGTGCAACTTGCGGTTTGATGTCTTATAGAAAACCGTGCAACTTGCGGTTTGATGTCTTATAGAAAACCGTGCAACTTGCGGTTTGTTAAATGTCTTATAGAAAACCGTGCAACTTGCTGTTTGATGTCTTATAGAAAACCGTGCAACTTGCTGTTTGATGTCTTATAGAAAACCGTACAACTTGCGGTTTGATGTCTTATAGAAAACCGTGCAACTTGTGG
>NW_014631306.1:0-223 GCF_000485595.1 Priapulus caudatus
TCACCATCACTCCTCATCACCACTCCTCACCACCACCCAGCCCCTCACCACCACCCACCCCTCACCACCACTCTACACCACCACCCTCACCACCACTCCTCATCACTACTCCTCACCACCACCCACACCTCACCACCACTCTACACCACCACCCTCACCACCACCCACCCCTCACCACCACTCTACACCACCACCCTCACCACCGACCCCTCACCACCACCCA
>NW_014631307.1:0-223 GCF_000485595.1 Priapulus caudatus
GCAGCAGCAGCAGCAACAGCAGTAGCAGCAGCAACAGCAGCATCATCATCATCATCATCATCATCATCATCATCAGCAGCAGCAGCAGCAGCAGCAGTACATAGCAGCAGCAGCAGCAGCAGTAGCATTAGCATCTCCGGGTCAAACGCCCTCACAGACACGTAACATCCGGGTCACACGCGCACGCGACAGCACCAACATACGGGTCACAACGGCCGCCTCG
>NW_014631308.1:0-223 GCF_000485595.1 Priapulus caudatus
GCAACAGCAGCGGCAACGGTAGCGGCGGCAGCAGCAGCAGCAGCGGCGGCAGCAGCAGTAGCAGCAGCAGCCGCAGCAGCAGCAGCAGTAGTAGCAGCAGCATCAGCATCAGCATCAGCATCAGCAGCAGCAGCAGCATCAGCATCAGCAGCAACAGCAGCGGCAACGGTAGAGGCGGCAGCAGCAGCAGCAGCGGCGGCAGCAGCAGTAGCAGCAGCAGCAG
>NW_014631309.1:0-223 GCF_000485595.1 Priapulus caudatus
CAATACACAGAGAGCCTGTGAGAGCCAATACACATGGATCATATGAGAGCCAATACACAGAGAGCCTGTGAGAGTCAATACACAGAGAGCCTGTGAGAGCCAATACACATGGATCCTGTGAGAGCCAATACACAGAGGGCCTGTGAGAGCCAATACACAGAGAGCCAGTGAGAGTCAATACACAGGGTGCTTGAAGAGCCAATACACAGAGAGCCTGCGAGAG
>NW_014631310.1:0-223 GCF_000485595.1 Priapulus caudatus
ATGTGGGGGAGGCGAAGGGGTGGGTGGCTGAAGGAGTTATGTGGGGATGTGAGAGGGTGTGTGGCCCAGGGAGTTATGTGGGAGAGGCAAGCAGAGGTGGGAAACGTGAGGGAATTAAGTGGGGGAGGGAAGGAGAGGTGAAAGGAGTGCTGTAGCTAGGTGGGGAGGTGAAGGGGAGGTGGGGGAGCTAAGGAAGCTAGGTGAGGGAGGTGAAGGGGAGGTA
>NW_014631311.1:0-223 GCF_000485595.1 Priapulus caudatus
CCCGGCACATCACTTTTGTTGATTCTGTCATTTTTGAAAATATTTGAGATAAAAGATAAGCGCGATATCAGCATCATTCTTTTCATGGGTTATTTCCTCATCGCCAGTAACTTCTTCTATAACCAAAGCCTGACGCTTGCGCTTTACGTATTTCTAACCGTCATCTATTTATCATCGGTGCTGGTCTATTTAAGTGACACGCTTGGCTCTATCAGTCTTATGC
>NW_014631313.1:0-223 GCF_000485595.1 Priapulus caudatus
GTCAACGCGTGACTGATAAATAACATACAGAGAGAGGGAGATGGAGAGAGAGGGGGAGATGGAGAGAAAGGGGGAGATGGAGAGAGAGGGAGAGATAGAGAGAGAGGGAGAAGGAGAGGGAGGTAGAGAGGGAGAGAGAGATAGAGAGTAAGTAAAAAAAGCAAGAGAGAGAGAGAAAGAGATAAAGCAAGAGAGTGTTGGATAATTGAAGGGAAAGGGAGAC
>NW_014631314.1:0-223 GCF_000485595.1 Priapulus caudatus
TCTCTCTCTCTCTCACTTTCTCTCTCTCTCTCTCTCTCTCTCTCTCTCTCTCTCTCTCTCTCTCTATCTGTCTCGATTTCTTTCTCTCTTTTCTTCTGTCTCTCTCTCTCTCTCTCTTGTAACGATGTAAATTCATGCGAGTGAAAGTTAATTTCGGACGCTTGAATTAGAACCTCTTTTTCGCAGATCGTCATAAGAAGACACTTTGCATAATTGACACTAG
>NW_014631315.1:0-223 GCF_000485595.1 Priapulus caudatus
CGCACGCACGAACGCACGCACACACGCACGAACGCACGCACACACGCACGCGCGCGCACGAACGCACGCACACACGCACGCGCGCGCACGTACGCACACATACACGCATGCACGCGCACGCACGCACACACGCACGCAAACGCACACACGCACGCGCGCGCACGAACGCACGCACACACGCACGCAAGCGCACGAACGCACGCACACACGCACGCACGCGCAC
>NW_014631316.1:0-223 GCF_000485595.1 Priapulus caudatus
GACCACGACCATAGTCCGCTTGATATAAATCGACCGGAGTTAGCAGGGTCTTTCTTAAAAGCGGATTTTTGTCTATCTGCGACCACCTCTACAATAAAACCAAACAACCAAATAAAAGCCCCTAACCAGCCTAACGCGCTCATTGAAGTTTGGTTGCCACCAGTAATGATCGCTAAAGCACAGGCAGCGGTTAGAACCACCCACAATCCCTGTAAAGTCCAAG
>NW_014631317.1:0-223 GCF_000485595.1 Priapulus caudatus
CCCATGAACCAGTCACCCAAACACCTGTTAGAGGAGCGCCCAGACTATCATGCGCCAAAATGCTTACAACTGGCCTCCACTGATTATCAACTAATGTACTCACATCATCCAGATCTGCAATATGTGCGAAAGTAGTAGGTAGTGGATCCGTATTGCCTCCATCTCTTAAAACTACAATCGTAGTACCATCGCTATCACTATCAGTATCTGTATTTGCACTCGG
>NW_014631318.1:0-223 GCF_000485595.1 Priapulus caudatus
GGAACAACCCTATTTTCGCTCTCTGGCTTCAACAAAACCGCCGGAGACGAGTGGATCAATAGAAGCCATAGAGAGACGCTGCACGCCCGCCTATTCGTTAAGCCTTCACTCGCTCCTCTCGCCCGCGCACGCTCTCTCTCTCTCTATCTATCTATCTCTCTCTCTTCTTCTTCTTCTTCTTCTTCTTCTTTCACTCTCGCGCTCTCTCTCTCTCTCTCTCTCT
>NW_014631319.1:0-223 GCF_000485595.1 Priapulus caudatus
AACCTGGGTCGAATTGCCCGTCGAGCGAACCGCTACGACGTATTCCGGACCCTGATCCTTCGCGGCCTTCTTCGGGTTGTAGAAAAGCTTGCCGAGCAGTCCGTCGCCCTTGAGCTCCTGCATCGAATCGGCGTAGCGCACGTAGTAGAGGCCCTTCTCGCGGTCGCGATTATCGACCGTGAAATTCGTGCGGTCGAGCGCGAGGCCCACACGCAGCCACGCG
>NW_014631320.1:0-223 GCF_000485595.1 Priapulus caudatus
AGAGACGGACGAGAGAGATAGCAGGAAGAGAAGAGCGATGAAAGAGAAAGGAGAGAGAGAGGAAGAGGGGAGAGAAAACGAGGAGAGGGAGAGAGAGGAGAGAGCGAGGAAGAGGGGAGAGAAAACGAGGAGAGAGAGAGGAAGAGGGGAGAGAAAACGAGGAGAGAGAGAAAGGAGAGACGGATGTTAGAGAAGAGAGAGAGAGAGCGAGAGAGAGAAGATA
>NW_014631321.1:0-223 GCF_000485595.1 Priapulus caudatus
GAAGCTGGCAGAGAGGAAGCCTGGTGGATAGGAAGCTGGTGGAGAGGAAGCTGGCTGAGAGGAAGCTGGCAGAGAGGAAGCTGGCAGAGAAGAAGCTGGTGGATAGGAAGCTGGCAGAGAGGAAGCCTGGTGGATAGGAAGCTGGGGGAGAGGGAGCTGGCAGAGAGGAAGCCTGGCGGAGAGGAAGCTGGCAGAGAGGACGCTGTTAAAGAGCATGATGGCA
>NW_014631322.1:0-223 GCF_000485595.1 Priapulus caudatus
ATGAAATGACCTTGGTATCGACCCCGGCCCAATTCAGGCCACCGAACAGGCGCGCATATTCTATTTTGACGCAACGATCCATGACTACTTCGAGTCCTGCATCGCTAGCGACTTTTGCGGCCTCCTCATTAATCACACCCAGTTGCAGCCAGACGACTTTGGCTTTGATTTGAATCGCCTGCTCGCAAACGGCACTGACCCGGTCGGCACGTTGAAACAGATC
>NW_014631323.1:0-223 GCF_000485595.1 Priapulus caudatus
AAGGGCGAACGCAGCGCAACCCTTCACCGTGTTGTTGCTGAATGGATGACTGAATGCTGTTGATGACATAGACAGCTGTGTGTGCGTGTCTGTCGAGGGGTGCGTGCGTGTGTGGGTGTGGATGCGCGCGTGTGTGTGTGCGTGCGTGCGTGCGTGCGTGCGTGCGTGCGTGTGTCTGTGTGTGTGTGTGTGTGTGTGTGTGTGTGCTCGCGTGCGTGCGTGG
>NW_014631324.1:0-223 GCF_000485595.1 Priapulus caudatus
GCGGGGAGGGGCAGGAGAGTGGGGAGGGAGCAGGAGAGTGAGGGGAGGGGCAGGAGAGTGAGGGAGGGGCAGGAGAGTGAGGGAGGGAGGAGGACAGCGGCAGCAAGCTCAGGAGACGGTGGCCAGCCGCCCTAGATGTGTTATGTGATTAGTGTTGATATAGCGGGACAGGAGGGAGGGAGTGGGAGAGAGAGGAAGAGGGGGGAGGAGAGAGGAAGAGGGG
>NW_014631325.1:0-223 GCF_000485595.1 Priapulus caudatus
CTATAAGCATATATATATATTAAGACGTTGTGTCCGAAAGCTCGCTTGATGTACCTAATTATATTACAATATAAGTCGTATTATGGTGAAATCTCCTTCTCCCCCGGATACACACACACACACACAGACACACACACACACACACACACACACACACGCGCGCGACGCGCGCACACGCACACACGCACACTACACACACACACGCACACGCGCCACACACACG
>NW_014631326.1:0-223 GCF_000485595.1 Priapulus caudatus
CTGTGTCGGAAAATAGTCACGCTCTTGTCGCGGCAGCACTTCAATATCTGCTGCTGCACGCTTGAAGCGCTCATACTCTTGCAAGCGACGCACTAACTCTGCACGTGGATCATCTTCATCCTCCACTTCTTCATGGCGAGGTAATAGCATCCGTGATTTAATTTCTGCCAACATGGCCGCCATCACCAAATATTCTGCCGCCAAATCTAGGTTCATGCTACGC
>NW_014631327.1:0-223 GCF_000485595.1 Priapulus caudatus
CATATCAGAGCTTAACAACTTGTCCAGTTTTACGGTACCACTTCACTTTGCACATGCTGAAGTTGATGATGGCATTCTCGACGCTGCCTAGGTAGCAGTTTAATAAACCCATTAACCACCTATTTCCGCTAATTCTTTAAGCACACCACCCACCAGGATCTTATCTACATAAAAATTTTCTTCATAAATTTCAAAACATGAGGAAATAATATTCCCTGAATTC
>NW_014631328.1:0-223 GCF_000485595.1 Priapulus caudatus
TCGCCACACGACGGAGGGAGCGAGACCGCGCCGTGGGAGACCTCGCTGAAGCCCTGAGAGACTTCGACGACGTGAAGAACCAACGCAACGATGCAGTGAATGAGCTGAAGGCTACGAGGTGAGCGAGGGGGAGAGGAGTGGAGGGGGTGGGGGAGGATGCAGGGGGAGGATGCGGGGGTGAGGGAAGATGCGGGGGGAAGATGAGGGGGTGGGGGAGGATGCT
>NW_014631329.1:0-223 GCF_000485595.1 Priapulus caudatus
GCGTGTATTAAACCCTCGATGACAGTTAATAGTTAATGTGAGCTGACAGACTAGCCTGCACCACTCACACCTTCCCACGCATACACACACACACACACACACACACACACACACACACACACACACACACACACACACACACACACACACGACACACACACACACACACACACACACACACACACACACACACACACACACACACACACACACACGACACACA
>NW_014631330.1:0-223 GCF_000485595.1 Priapulus caudatus
TTAGAGAGAGGGAAAGGGAGGGAGGGAGGGGGGAAGGGAAGTTGGGAGGGAGGGAGAGAGAGAGAGAATGAGAGAAAGAGAGAGAGCGAGAGAGAGAGAGAGAGAGAGAGAGAGACATACATATATCATCTATACTCACCGTCCTCGTCGGTCATGCATCGCACGGCTGTACTGTTCGGTCCGTCGCCTGCTAGGTTGTAGGCGAGCGTTCGTACCTCGTACT
>NW_014631331.1:0-223 GCF_000485595.1 Priapulus caudatus
TATTGTTCTAGTGCAAAAGAAATGTTATTGAATGGAAAGTGGAGTCATTTATCTTTCGTTTAGAGCCATATAATTTAGGTAGGCCAGTTTTGACACTTTTTGCATTTATCACCAGGAAACAATAGATTTCTCTTAATTAGCTCTGGCGACTTTAGCCGGGATATCACAGACTGGGTCACATATGTTAGCTTTGTGACGTCAGGATGAGCGGAGTTCGCGCGTT
>NW_014631332.1:0-223 GCF_000485595.1 Priapulus caudatus
CACACACAAGATCACACACACGAACACACACACGATCACACACACGGACACACACACGGACATACACACGACTCACACACACGAATCACACACACGAACACACACACGATCACACACACGGACAACACACGACACACACACGAACATACACACGGACACACACACGAACACGCACACGATCACACACACGAACACACACACGAACACACACACACGAACACAC
>NW_014631333.1:0-223 GCF_000485595.1 Priapulus caudatus
CGGATGCAGCAGCATCTGGGGAGAGCAGGCGGGGTGGTGCTGGAAGGCCGCGATATCGGCACTGTGGTTTTCCCTCAGGCCGAAATCAAGTTCTTTCTTTCGGCTTCGGCTGAAGAGCGCGGTCGTCGGCGCTTTGAAGAGTTACAGGCCAAGGGGCTGGATGTCGACCTGCAACAGACAATCGCAGAGGTGCGTACGCGTGATGCCGCCGATACCAACCGTG
>NW_014631334.1:0-223 GCF_000485595.1 Priapulus caudatus
GCTGACGAAGGCGGCCTCATCAATGTAAGCAGAGTCGGCTATGTGTGGGCTATGTGCTTCAAAGTGTCTAATGGTCATGGTGATACTCTATTTTTAATGTGTAGTTCTAATATGTATCTGGAGTTTTTTGGAAGTGTAGTATAACAAGTAACACCATGCCGATTGCCATGATAATGGCAGCAAGGATCAAGGGCATATTATAATTGCCACTTGTCTCCGCCAT
>NW_014631335.1:0-223 GCF_000485595.1 Priapulus caudatus
TATATGTATATAGTATATATATATATATATATATATCTCAAATAATAGAGATTATCTATATTATATTATATCTATATATTATATATTCTATTATGCACTCTTTATATATATATATATATATATATATTATTTACGACGTTTATATGTATATATTATATTTATATATTTGTTTATTTACTTATTTACTTATTTACTTATTATTTTGTTATCTATTTATTTATAT
>NW_014631336.1:0-223 GCF_000485595.1 Priapulus caudatus
TGGCTTATTTCTTACTGGATTAAGCATCATATTATCGCAAGCTTGTTTCGCAGACGGCGGGCGTACGGATTTAGCTGGACCAGGTGATGCAGAAGTTATTGCAGGTACTGGTTATCAGCATACTCTATTCGATAGCGCCGAGCAGAAATGTCAGCACTGTCATAATGATTTATATGATACCTGGAAGACTTCCATGCACGCGAAGTCATGGGAAGACCCTATC
>NW_014631337.1:0-223 GCF_000485595.1 Priapulus caudatus
TATGACATATATACACGCACACACTCGGGCGCACGTAGTACATAAAGTATATACATATTATATCTATGACTACTGTATCCCTTAGCCTGTGGTTGCGTGTCTACAGCCAGCGCACCTAGCGGAAGTGAACTGAATCGTACATATTTTCCAGGGATATTTTCCATTAGATTTTCTAAATATGTTTTTTTAAACAGTTAACCTAATAAATAGCAAAAAGCAAAGC
>NW_014631338.1:0-223 GCF_000485595.1 Priapulus caudatus
TGAGGTGAGGAGGTGTGAGGTGAGGAGGTGTGGGCTGAGTGTGAGGTGTAGAGGTGTGGGCTGTGTGTGAGCTGTGTGTGAGGTGAGGAGGTGTGGGCTGTGTGTGAGGTGTGAGCTGTGTGTGAGGTGAGGAGGTGTGGGCTGTGTGTGAGGTGAGGAGGTGTGAGCTGTGTGTGAGGTGAGGAGGTGTGGGCTGTGTGTGAGGTGAGGAGGTGTGGGCTGT
>NW_014631339.1:0-223 GCF_000485595.1 Priapulus caudatus
AAATGGCTCAAATAACTAAAACAGGTATGACAGAACTTTGGGATGGTTCAAGCTTTTATGGTGAAAGCGCAGCTTGGTTGGAGTCCATGTATGAGACTTATCTAAGTAATCCTGATTTGTTAGAAGAAAAATGGCGTCAGTATTTTGATGGTTTAGCTTCTTCAGATGGCCGCATTTCAAAAACCAATGGTCAGGTAGATACGCTTCAAGCAACTGAGGTCTC
>NW_014631340.1:0-223 GCF_000485595.1 Priapulus caudatus
TCTGAGTTCTGAACTCTGAGTTCTGAGTTCTGAGTTCTGAGTTCTGTTTCTGAAAACTGAGAGAAGGGGCGAAAGAGATAAGAGCAAGAGCGTGAGTGGGGATGGCGAGAGAAAGAGAGAGATAGAGAGGAAGAGAGAGAGAGAGAGAGATAGAGAGTGAGGGGCAGAGAGAGAGATAGAGAGTGAGGGAGAGAGAGAGAGAGAGAGAGAGGGAAGGGGGGGT
>NW_014631341.1:0-223 GCF_000485595.1 Priapulus caudatus
GGACTTGCCTGCGCCATTTCGACCCACCAGACACACCCTGTCGCCCTTGTAAAGCTGGCAATTGGCATCCTCCAGCAAAACATGGTGACCAAAACTTAGACCCAAATCGGTAACACGCAACAATGGCATTTAAGCCTTCCTTATTTATTGAACGAATAGTCGTACAGACAGTCGAAGCGGAGTAACACCGCTGCAGATTATGAAATCAACAGCAACCGCTTCG
>NW_014631342.1:0-223 GCF_000485595.1 Priapulus caudatus
GGTCAGGATGACCGGGCAGATATTTGCTCCATGCAATATCTGCACTTCCGCCATCCATGGCAGTCGTATCCTGCGGGCGCATGGATGCGCAGGAGCAGGGTATGGTCAGGATGACCGGGCAGATATTTGCTCCATGCAATATCTGCACTTCCGCCATCCATGGCAGTCGTATCTTGCGGGCGCATGCGACCCACATGGACGTGGGAAGGTAGAGTAACGCAGG
>NW_014631343.1:0-223 GCF_000485595.1 Priapulus caudatus
AGAGAGAGAGAGAGAACGCAGGAAAGAAAGAGAGAGAGAGAGACGGTTGATATTCAAGCTGCCGACGACGACAACGTTGATGATACGCGATGATGAGACTACTGTGTTTCTGCTGCTTGGTCGGAGCTGCCATGTCCGACACCGGTAAGCAAGAATGTTATGCTAACCAGAGGTAGTAGAGGTAGTTGCAACGTGAATCAGTTAGAATGAATATGCGATCGTG
>NW_014631344.1:0-223 GCF_000485595.1 Priapulus caudatus
ACGGGTGCCAATTTGTACAAAGGGCCCGTAACGTCCCATGCGCACCGAAATCGGTTTGCCTGACTTTTCGTCTATACCGAGCTGACGCGATTGAATGGCTTCGTCGCGGCTGACGGTCTCCATTTTGTCATCTACCTGAGCCTTAAACGTATCCCAGAATTTTTCATCAAAGGCAACCAGTCGGCTTCACCTCTTGAGACTTGATCAAGCGTATCTTCGAGTT
>NW_014631345.1:0-223 GCF_000485595.1 Priapulus caudatus
TTCTCTCTCTCTCTCTCTCTCACACATGCCCAGAGACAGAGACAGACAGAGAGCCAGAGACAGAGAGACAGAGACAGACAGTCACAGACGGAGAAAGACAGACGGAGAAAGCAGACAGAGAGACAGAGACAGAGAGACAGAGACAGAGACAGAGACAGACAGTCACAGACGGAGAAAGACAGACAGAGAGACAGAGACAGAGAGACAGAGACAGAGAGACAGA
>NW_014631346.1:0-223 GCF_000485595.1 Priapulus caudatus
AGCAAGCAGCCGAACAAGAACGACGCCTGCTCAGACCTACGCGACCCTAAGACGGTGAGGGGCCGGGGGAGGGGAGGGGAGGGAGGGAGGTGGGGGAGCTAGGCGAGGGGAGTTGCCTGCGTGCATCCCGCGTCAGAAGGCAGCCGAACAAGAACGACGCCTGCTCAGACCTACGCGACCCTAAGACGGTGAATGGCTGGGGGAGCGGGGGGGGGAGGTAGGA
>NW_014631347.1:0-223 GCF_000485595.1 Priapulus caudatus
TACCCTCACATCCTAACCTTAACCCCTACCCTCGCACCCTAACCTTAACCCCTACCCTCGCACCATGACCTTAACCCCTACCCTCACACCCCAACCTTAACCCATACCCTCGCACCCTAACCTTAGCCCTTACCCTCGCACCCTAACCTTAACCCCTACCCTCGCACCCTAACCTTAACCCCTACCCTCGCACCCTAACCTTAACCCCTACCCTCGCACCCTA
>NW_014631348.1:0-223 GCF_000485595.1 Priapulus caudatus
CACACACACACACACCCACACAAACGCACGCACGCACGCACGCACGCACGCACGCACGCACACACACTCACGCACGCACGCACGAAGAGAGGGAGAGATAGATAGATAGACAGAGAGTGAGAGAGGGTGAGAGTGAGAGAGAGACAGACAGACAGACATACAGTCATACACACACGCGCGCGCACACCCAAAAAAATACACGAAAAAATAATAGAAAATATTA
>NW_014631349.1:0-223 GCF_000485595.1 Priapulus caudatus
GTGTGTGTGTGCGTGCGTGTGTGTGTGTGTGTGTGTGCGTGTGTGTGTGTGCGTGACATGGAGACTTAATTGGTCGTGACTGGCTGTAACAGCCGTGACCTTGACCCCTGATGACCTCTGACCTGTGACACTGCCCTCCCTTTACCCTCCCTATATCACTGTAGCTTCAAGCTCTCTCTCTCTCACTCTCTCGCGCGCGATCTCTCTCTCTCTCTCTCTTCTT
>NW_014631350.1:0-223 GCF_000485595.1 Priapulus caudatus
AATGCCAGCGAATATCCAGATGTTGAATTAAGTCACATGTACGTTGATAACGCCGCAATGCAATTAGTTAAATGGCCAAAACAATTTGACGTGATGGTTACGAAAAATATGTTTGGTGATATTTTATCCGATGCAGCCGCGATGTTAACAGGGTCTATCGGTATGTTGCCGTCAGCTTCATTAGACGCAAACTCAAAAGGTATGTACGAACCAATACATGGTT
>NW_014631351.1:0-223 GCF_000485595.1 Priapulus caudatus
CCACCAAGTTGATCACAAAAGCCTTCAAGCCATCACCATATTGCAATGGGCCATGCCTGTCCGAGGGAAACAAGCCTTTTGTTGTCGCGGCACAGGCCGGGCAACGTTTGATTTCTGCATCTACATGATCAATCACTTTCTCAAACACGATGTCAATCTTAGTGCGTCGTTCATGGTCAATGCAAGAAACCTCGCTCAAGTCTTCTGCACAAACATCGCAAGT
>NW_014631352.1:0-223 GCF_000485595.1 Priapulus caudatus
GAGAGAGAGAGAGAGAGAGACACACACACACAGAGAGAGCTAGCAATAGAGAGAGAGAGAGAGAGAGAGAAGAGAGAGAAAGAGGGAGCGAGAGAGAGAGAAACACACACACACAGAGAGCTAGCAATAGAGAGGGAGAGAGAGATAGTGAGAGAGTGTGTGTGTGTGAGAGAGAAAGAGAGAGACAGAGATAGTGAGAGAGAGAGAGAACGAGAGAGAGCGA
>NW_014631353.1:0-223 GCF_000485595.1 Priapulus caudatus
GCAGCAGCAGCAGCAGTAACAGTAGTAGCAGCAGCAGCAGCAGCAGCAGCAGTATCACCACCTCTACCATCATCACCCGCAGCAGCAGCAGCATCAACACCACCACTACCAGCACCAGCAGCAGCAGCAACAGCAGCAGTAACAGCAGTAGCAGCAGCAGCAGCAGTATCACCACCTCCACCATCATCACCCGCAGCAGCAGCAGCATCACCACCACCACCAC
>NW_014631354.1:0-223 GCF_000485595.1 Priapulus caudatus
CGCCTAAATCCATCCTATGTTATACCGTTTGGGAAAAAAAATTCGCGGGCGGCTCCATGCAGTTTGAACGTAGGCCTATAAGAACGGCCGAAGAAAAATTATCTTGGCAGCCAACGGCGACCGACGTCGGAGCGCCTTTTTGTGTACATTAGCAAAGCTGGCAATCGTGGCTCGATGCTGCGAGCAAAGTGAGGCATGTAGGTAGATCAGATTTTACCATGCC
>NW_014631355.1:0-223 GCF_000485595.1 Priapulus caudatus
GATCAATATCTTTTGATGATTTTTCACCATCCTGCATCTTGGTATTTTGAACATTGATGTCGGAAAGAGGCAGGGTGAATACTTTGAAAAATTGCTTTGCTGCCGGGTTATTGGCAAGAAATTTACTGTTTGCAACAATCTGGATATCACTGACAACAAACCCCGCTTTGAGAGGATCGGTGACCGCACCATCAATACCGCTGACAGTCATTCGACTTTCACC
>NW_014631356.1:0-223 GCF_000485595.1 Priapulus caudatus
CGACCGGCTAGGCGAGGACGCACGCACGATGCGCCGCCTGGTGGAGCACAGCCGCGGCTCTCAGATGTCGCACGGAGACGTAGAGAGGCTGGAGAGAGAGGTGGAGCTGGTGTGCCAGCGATGGGAGAACGTGTGCACACAGGTCGCTGATAGGTACGGAGAGAGAGAGAGAGAGAGGGAGGGGGAGGAGAGAGAGAAAGGAGAGAGTGAGAGAGACTAGTTT
>NW_014631357.1:0-223 GCF_000485595.1 Priapulus caudatus
CACCCCACCACTACCTACACCCCACCACTACCTCCACCCCACCACTACCTCCACCCCCCGCTACCTCCACCCCACCACTACCATGACCACCTCCGACCATCACCACCACCCGAGCATCACCATCCCCCGAGCATCACCACCCCCGACCATCACCACCCCCGACCATCACCACCCTTTGATCATCACCACCCTCCGATCACCACCACCCCCGACCATCACCACC
>NW_014631358.1:0-223 GCF_000485595.1 Priapulus caudatus
ATAGATAGATAGATAGATAGATAGATAGATAGATAGATAGATAGATAGATAGATAGATAGATAGAAAGCGTGCAACATATGCAGATGGCAAGAGAGAGAGAGAGAGAGAGAGAGAGAGAGAGAGAGAGAGAGAGAGAGAGAGAGAGAGAGAGAGAGAGAGAGAGAGAGAGAGAGAGAGAGAGAGAGAGAGAGAGAGAGAGAGAGAGAGAGAGAGAGAGAGAGA
>NW_014631359.1:0-223 GCF_000485595.1 Priapulus caudatus
CCCCTCCACGAATAGAATGAAACAGTCTGTGAACCGGTACAAATCCCCGCGTTGATCAGCGGGTCGCAGGGTCGATACTTCCTCAGACACTCAGGTTAGGCAACAATAAGAGGTGACATGCAGGTCAATAAACAGTGCATGGCGCAAATAGAATCCGCTAAAAAAGGTTGCTCGTTTTATGATTTCAGAAAAAACGATCCGCAAATGCAAAAAGCTCCAGGCC
>NW_014631360.1:0-223 GCF_000485595.1 Priapulus caudatus
TCTCTCTCTCTGTCTCTCTCTCTCTTTCTTTCTCTACATCTCTCTCTCGCTCTCTTTCTCTTTCTTTCTCTACATCTCTCTCCCGCTCTCTCTCTTTCTCTATCTATCTATCTCTCTCTCTCTCTTTCGCTCTCTCGCCCGCTCCTTCTCGCTCGCGTTCTCTCTCTCTCTCTCTCTCCTCTTCTTCTTTCCGCGCGCTCTACTCTCCCTCTCTCTCTCTCTC
>NW_014631361.1:0-223 GCF_000485595.1 Priapulus caudatus
GCCTTGATGGCGCATGCCAGCTTAGTGGTAATGGGTGGTTCATTCGAACAAACCGGTGGGCATAACCTGATTGAACCAGCCAATCTCGGATGCGCAATTATTACAGGCCCATCGGATGGCAATATAAAAGGCGACATCGAACTACTCGGCGACAGCATTGTTCAAGTCGATAATATGGCCAGTTGCTGGCAGCAAATCGACTATTGGTTAAGCCATGCTGGCG
>NW_014631362.1:0-223 GCF_000485595.1 Priapulus caudatus
ACCAACATACCTGTACAAGGTACCAAGATACCCACCCTCAGGGTACTGGTGCAACCCACAACTCACCCCCAAGACATCCCACAGCCCTATGTCAATATATCTATAATCAATAATCACTATATGTCAATATATCTATAATATTAGAGGGGGAAAGCTTGAAAGACAATGCATCTGTTTGCCAGTGTCTCTTTCTCATTGCGTCTATCTGTCTCTCTCTCTCTCT
>NW_014631363.1:0-223 GCF_000485595.1 Priapulus caudatus
CAGTCTGGCCGACACCTGCTGGGATTATGGCGCAACCGAGGGCCTGGGCTCCGGCCTCGAACATCATGCCAGCGGGAGTAAAGTGGTAGGAGAAGCAGTTGTGAATCATCTCGCCCCGTCGAAACCCGGCGGCATGGAGCGCGCGCGCAAATCGCCAGAAATCGGGTCTGGTAGAACCTGGCTCGAAGATCGGTCCGGGCGAGGCGAAAATATGGGAGAGCTG
>NW_014631364.1:0-223 GCF_000485595.1 Priapulus caudatus
TAGGGATACTGATATACAAGTATCTCTACATAGCTGTATATCAGTATCCCTACATAGCCATAGCTGTATATCGGATACTGATATGCTAATATGCTCATGAGTGACATTGTAGTGTCGAAGGCGCGGTTGTGAAGCCTCGGATCGAAATGACATTTAATGAACTCTTAGGATTGACCGTATTCCGTAACGCTCTCCCTCTCTCTCTCTCGGATACTGATATACA
>NW_014631365.1:0-223 GCF_000485595.1 Priapulus caudatus
ATGTAAGGCGGCTTCCTTATATGCGATCACGCAGAAAGTGATGATGTCACGTGATGTAAGGCGGCTTCTTCATATGCGATCACACAGAAAGTGATGATGTCACGTGATGTAAGGCGGCTTCCTTATATGCGATCACGCAGAAAGTGATGATGTCACGTGATGTAAGGCAGCTTCCTTATATGCGATCACACAGAAAGTGATGATGTCACGTGATGTAAGGCAG
>NW_014631366.1:0-223 GCF_000485595.1 Priapulus caudatus
TCAACACTTACTATAGAATGCTGCTGACTATGACTCCTAGCACGATCAGCACGCTGTAAACAAACAAACAAACAACACGATCAGCACGCTGTAAACAAACAAACAAACAAACAACACGGTCAGCAAAACATCAACAACAGCCGCAATCACGGCCACCTATCATACATCTAGTACCCTAGCTTTAATCCTACACACCCAGTAAGTTATTAACATAGTTCTTATT
>NW_014631367.1:0-223 GCF_000485595.1 Priapulus caudatus
TTACCCTCAGCTTCAGGGCTATGTACCCTTAGATACTACAGGGTTATGTACCATGAATCCCCCTTCTCCTCTGCTTCAGGGCTATGTACCCTTAGATACTACAGGGTTATGTACCATGAGTCCCCCTTTCCCTCAGCTTCAGGGCTATGTACCCTTAGATACTACAGGGTTATGTACCATGAATCCCCTTTCCTCTCAGCTTCAGGGCTATGCACCCTTAGAT
>NW_014631368.1:0-223 GCF_000485595.1 Priapulus caudatus
GTTGTGGCAACGAATCACCTTTGATCCTCAGATAGCCGCTGGCGATATAACGTATCTGGCTCGGCAGATTATCAATCAATCCGTAACCAGTTGTCCTGGACCCAGGATCTATGCCCAGAATAATCACGATTCAATGCAAGACAGTGATGTGCAGGTCAATCATAGGCCTCTTCGGGAATGTCGGCATTATAATAGACTTCCTGTACGTCATCCGAACTCTCGA
>NW_014631369.1:0-223 GCF_000485595.1 Priapulus caudatus
TTTCTCTTCTTAGCCCCTTCTATATTACATCTCTTGCAGATCGACGTCTGCGCTCGTCGACAGAATCATGTTTAAGGCAAATAGGCAGACTGAAGAAAAACACTGATAAGCGGCCAAACGAAAACGAGGCTACGATGCGTAACGAACATCGAGAGGCAATGTGTGCGAAAGAGGTTGTAGAGGTTCCGTCTGAGTAGGGGGGAGCTTGTTTTTACGTAGGTTT
>NW_014631370.1:0-223 GCF_000485595.1 Priapulus caudatus
ATGGCGTCGCGTTGCCGTGGATTGTGTGACATTGTCCTATAAGCGGACGTCGTTATCCTACATTGGCTTAGCGGCGCGCTACGCTCTCCCCCTCCCTGCCGCTTTCTCTATATATATATCTATGCCTTTCTTCTCATTCGTTCCCTCTTTTGCTTGTTTCCCCTTCTTTCCCACACAGATTCTCTCCCACGCGCTTTCTCTCTCATCCTTCTCTCTCTCTCTC
>NW_014631371.1:0-223 GCF_000485595.1 Priapulus caudatus
GGATGCGCCAAATTGGAGGCTTGGTGCGTACATGTAGACGCACGCACGCACGCACGCACACACGCACGCACGCACACACGCGTACATGCACGTACATATGCGTACAGTTATACACACACGAACACACGTCACTGGCGCGTCCGTAAGCACACGCCCAATTTACCGTTTATATTTATTTATTTATATGCATTTGAATAAGTGCACGCTCTCTCTCTCTCTCTCT
>NW_014631372.1:0-223 GCF_000485595.1 Priapulus caudatus
TGCCCCTGCCTCTCCATTCCTGTCTCTGCACCCCTGCCTCTCCATCCCTCCTCCCTCTGTGCCCCTTCCTCTCCATCCGTCCCTCTGTGTCCCTTCCTCTCCATCCCTGTCCCTCTGCCCTTGCCTCTCCATCCGTCCCTCTGTGTCCCTCCCTCTCCATCCCTGTCCCTCTGCCCTTGCCTCTCCATCCGTCCCTCTGTGTCCCTCCCTCTACACCCCTCCC
>NW_014631373.1:0-223 GCF_000485595.1 Priapulus caudatus
GTCTGTGGCTGTACTGACCACCACGGTGTCTGTGACTGTATGGACCGCCACGGTATCTGGTTGTACTGACTACCACGGTGTCTGTGGTTGTACCGACTACCACGGTGTCTGTGGCTGTACCGACTACCACGGTGTCTGTGGTTGTACCGATTACCACGGTGTCTGTGGCTGTACTGACCACCACGGTGTCTGTGGCTGTACCGACTACCACGGTGTCTGTGGT
>NW_014631374.1:0-223 GCF_000485595.1 Priapulus caudatus
GTTTTCGAGGGAGGGGCACTAAGATTGTATATATTTGGTAAGGAGAGTTTTACTGTCATGGTGACAATGCAACCAACATAACAAGTATTGGTGTAAATGACGCAGTAAAAGATTTTGTGGATTCAATATTACATTTCAGGATATGCATAAATGATCTATATAACTAGACCAATATCTATAGCAATTCAATATATATATATATATATATATATATATATATATC
>NW_014631375.1:0-223 GCF_000485595.1 Priapulus caudatus
GTTGAATATTTTTACTGCTGATGAAAATATCCTGATCTAATGGCATAAAGGTATTTTCTGTTGCAAGACCTAGTGTGAGCACTTGTTGTCCTCTGACGCTTCTACCGGTTAGATGATCAAAATGCCAAGGATACACCGCCCATTTTCTTGCCGGTTCTGATTTTTACGGAATCATCAACAACAAAGGCTTTAATACGGCAATTGTTTAACTGATGATCCTGGT
>NW_014631376.1:0-223 GCF_000485595.1 Priapulus caudatus
CATCATCGGCATTTGCTGCATGACTGGTTTGCGCTAACGCCTGTTCAATTTGCCCGAACAATTCATCTTTATTAACCGGCTTGGTCAAAAATCCAAACACACCCTTCTGAGTTGCCGATACGGCGTCAGAAATTGAGCCCTGCGCAGTAATAATAATAACGGGCAGGCCTGCATGTTGACGCTGGATTTCCTCAAACAACTCGATGCCATCCATACCATCCAT
>NW_014631377.1:0-222 GCF_000485595.1 Priapulus caudatus
CCGATAATATACTAATCGGAAATGATAACGATACCGTTTATATCCTTAGTCGCACCCACCTGAATATATTCCGCTGGTCAATTTCGTCGCAGTCGTATCTAAGCTCAATTCCTCTTTCGCAAGCACCTTCGCATATGGCTTATTCCGCTGAGACTAATCGTATCTATACGGCTTATTCGACAGGAACAATTTCCCAAATACAACTCGATACCTCATTTGACG
>NW_014631378.1:0-222 GCF_000485595.1 Priapulus caudatus
CGCTAGCTACTCTTAAATACCTTGCTTTACCAAAAGCACGACATGAGCCGCAACACCTTCTTTTCTCCCTTCAAAGCCAAGGCGCTCCGTTGTTGTCGCTTTAACACTAAGCTGATCAGCAGATACCTGTAAATCAGCAGCAATATTCTCACGCATCAAATCAATATAAGGCGACATTTTAGGGGATTCTGCTACAAGAATGCAGTCTAAGTTTTGCAAACA
>NW_014631379.1:0-222 GCF_000485595.1 Priapulus caudatus
CACACACACACGCGCGCGCGCGCGCGCACGCACATACACACACGCGAACGCACACACTAACGCACACGCACGCACACACTCACGCACACACACAGGCAGACCCACGCACGTACACACGCACGCACGCACGCGCGCACACACAGACACATACACACACACACACACACACACACACACACACACACATACACACACACATGCACACAGGCAGACACACACACG
>NW_014631381.1:0-222 GCF_000485595.1 Priapulus caudatus
TGTTAGCTGGCAGCAGGAGACGACTGGATAAAATCTGAATCTAACCCAAAATTCTTTATAATGTAATTCTCCATTGGGACTGGCCCTGTGTATGGTTGGATCTGGACTGAAAAATAGAAGCCTGCAGTTGACTTTTATTTGCCATTCACAAGGTGAGGGTCAACACCAAATAGATTTGCATGAAATTTGTTACTGGCAGCAGGAGACGACTGGATAAAATCT
>NW_014631382.1:0-222 GCF_000485595.1 Priapulus caudatus
CGTGTGTTTGCGTGTGTTCTCGGACTTCGAAAGCGTGTGTGTGTGCGCGCGTGTGTGTATATGTGCGTGTGTGTGTGCGTGTGTGTGCGTGGGTGCGTGCGTGCGTGTATATATGTTCGTGTGTGTGTGCGTGCGTGTGTGCGTGCGTGCGTGCGTGCGTGTGTGTGTGCGTGCGTGCGTGCGTGTGTATGTGATTGATGTTGTTCATGTTTCACTCTGCGT
>NW_014631383.1:0-222 GCF_000485595.1 Priapulus caudatus
CTCTCTCTCTCTCTCTCTACTCTCTCTCTCTCTCTCTCTCTCTCTCTCTCTCTCTCTCTCTCTCTCTCTCTCTCTCTCTCTCTCTCTCTCTCTCTCTCTCTCTCTCTCTCTCTCTCTCTCTCTCTCTCTACACCGTCTTATGCGGTAAGTGCGGTAAGAGATCATATGTTTATTTGGACATTGAGCCGATAACTTACGGGCGGATTTATCTGCTGCTAAAAA
>NW_014631384.1:0-222 GCF_000485595.1 Priapulus caudatus
CGCCATGGACCATAAGTCACCACTGACACTATGCACTATGCACTATGCACTATGCACTATGCACTCTGCACTATGAACTATGCACTATGCAATATGCACTATGCACTATGCTCCATGCACCATGCACAATGCACCATGCACTATGCAGTATGCACTATGCACTATGCACTATGCTCTATGCACTATGCACTATGCACCATGCACCATGCACCATGCACCATG
>NW_014631385.1:0-222 GCF_000485595.1 Priapulus caudatus
GGCGTCTCTCACCCCACCGACATACACACGCGAGCGCGCACACACGCACGCACACGCACACGCACACGCACACGCACACGCACTCACACGCACTCACACGCACTCACACGCACGCGCGCGTAAACAGGACGTACGCGCACGCACAGACATATAGGAACGAACGCAGTCTAACGCATTATCTCCGCACAGATTCTCTCTCTTCTCTCTCTCTCTCTCTCTCTC
>NW_014631386.1:0-222 GCF_000485595.1 Priapulus caudatus
GGTCACCTCTCCGCAACTTGCATATTCTTGTGTTAAATCCTGCGCACTATCTATTTTAAATTTGGCGGAGGAGGTAGGATTTGGTTACTTCGTCATCGCCGTCGTGCCGACTCCTGCGTAACCTCACCTGCGTTCGCTGACGCGGCCATCCGGGCCGCTCTTCTGACATTTAGTCAGCGCTTCACTCCGTTTCAAATCCTGCGAACTGTCTACTTTAAAATT
>NW_014631388.1:0-222 GCF_000485595.1 Priapulus caudatus
AGGAAGAGGAGAGAGGTAGGAGGAGGAGATGTAGCAGGAGGAGGATGGAGGTAGGAGGAGGAGAGAGGTAGGAGGAGGAGATGTAGCAGGAGGAGGAGGGAGGTAGGAGGAGGAGAGAGGTAGGAGGAGGAGATGTAGCAGGAGGAGGAGGGAGGCAGGAGGAGGATGCATCAATGAAAGCCGCTAAGTAAAGCGTCCGATAGACGAGGGGGGGGGGGTAAA
>NW_014631389.1:0-222 GCF_000485595.1 Priapulus caudatus
TATATATATATATATATATATATATATATATATATACATATATATAAAGAGAGTTTAAGAGACAGACAGACAGTCAACCAGCCAGCAAGATAGACAGACAGAAAGATCTAGACGTGGAAGAAAGATATACAGATGAGGAAGAGAAAGCCAAATGTCAGGCCAAAGCATGCGAAGAGAGAGAGAGAGAGGGAGAGAGAGAGAGGAGGAGAGAGAGAGAGAGAG
>NW_014631390.1:0-222 GCF_000485595.1 Priapulus caudatus
GTGAGTGTGTGGTGTGAGGGTGTGGGGTGAGTGTGTGGGGTGAGTGTGGGGGTGTGGGGGTGTGTGGTGAGGGTGAGAGTGTGAGATCAGGATAGTGTTGGTGAGAATATAGGGTAGAGAGTGCGTGTACGAGTTTACTCCCTCCCTCCCCCCTCGCTCTCTCGCTCTCTCTTTCTCTTCTTGCGCGTGATGTATATATATATATATATATATATATATATA
>NW_014631391.1:0-222 GCF_000485595.1 Priapulus caudatus
TACTTAGTATTTATCAGGATTTTATCCGATTATATCAGGAATAAATAAACACAAAACTGTGATAACAAATTGTGATCGCATTGGTGATTATTTACTCATGAGTTCATGTATATTGTTAACGAACACGTTTGCGACAACTTTTGCGACGATAACCGCACAGCAATTCACGAATCTGTCACAGTACGGGAGCAATAAGCTCACGGATGGCAGGTAAATGCAGGG
>NW_014631392.1:0-222 GCF_000485595.1 Priapulus caudatus
CTTTCGCTCAATTTGGACGAAAAGGTATCGGACTGGAGGTTATGGACAACGGCGCATTATGCCGAACATTTAATATCCTCGTCGCCGAAGATCGCTCAGTGGTCGCCGCAATTTTACTCGACGGATAAAACAGCGCTAAATAATATTTTCGCGCGAGTAGCCGCTATGTTCCAGAATACGGCGTAGTTTCCTCAAAGCATCCATTTGAATCTGCCGCACGCG
>NW_014631393.1:0-222 GCF_000485595.1 Priapulus caudatus
GGAGACAGAGGGTGGAGAGAGAAGGAGACAGCGGGTGGGGAGAGAAGGAGACAGAGGTGGAGAGAGAAGGAGACAGAGGTGGAGAGAGAAGGAGACAGAGGATGGAGAGAGAAGGAGACAGAGGATGGAGAGAGAAGGAGACAGAGGGTGGAGAGAGAAGGAGACAGAGGGTGGAGAGAGAAGGAGACAGAGGGTGGAGAGAGAAGGAGACAGAGGGTGGAG
>NW_014631394.1:0-222 GCF_000485595.1 Priapulus caudatus
GTTGCCAAAAGACAATTCGGTGTGATGACCGAACTGTGCTTCCTGTTTCCATGCAATAAGGCCATAGGCTTTATCTTCCCAAACCATGCAGGTGATATTTGAATTGAGCCGCCTTGCTGTCTCCATCTCCTGAACATTCATCATGAAACCGGCGTCACCCGAGATGGCGAGTACTTTTCTGTTTGGGTGTACTAGGTTGGCGGCGATAGAGCCGGGCAGCGC
>NW_014631395.1:0-222 GCF_000485595.1 Priapulus caudatus
CGCATCTAACTGCCGGTTGCGCATTTATAGCTGCAGGCATGAGAACACCGCATCCACACGTATCCACACTTCTCTCCTGTGTGAGTGCGCATGTGTGTCTGGAGATTACTGGCATCAGAACAGTAATGCCTGGACGGTGGTGACACCTAGTGACAAATGCGTTATTCCGCACCACCATGCTGTGGGCGGTGGTGACACCTAGCGGCAAGATGCGTTATTCCG
>NW_014631396.1:0-222 GCF_000485595.1 Priapulus caudatus
ATGAAATCGATTATGGATTTTGATAACCAACTTGCGCTTGGTTCGAGCCACTGTTCAACCGATGATCGATGATCGAGTATAATCGATGATCGTGACATCACTAGTGCACACACACGCACCTGTACGTGCACCGTTTGCACATACACGTGTGTGCGCATGTACATGTGCGTGCGTGTGCACGTACACGTGCGTGCGTGCGTCCACGCACATGTACGTGCACAC
>NW_014631397.1:0-222 GCF_000485595.1 Priapulus caudatus
AAAATGTAATGCAAAGTTAATGCCACCAAGCAACATAAAAAGTACAGCAACACTTTCGATCACTGGTGATTGAAAATAACCGATGCTGGCATCATGTGTAGAGAAACCGCCAATCGAAACGGTAGAGAAACTATGCGTTATCGCATCAAAACCTGACATGCCCGCAAACCAGTACGCCAAGGCACAACAGGGATGGTAAGACCAGATAGATATACCACAGCG
>NW_014631398.1:0-222 GCF_000485595.1 Priapulus caudatus
GTCGTAATCGACTTCGACATCGAGGAGATGTTCAGGAAATTGCGGGAAGCAGTGATCGCTTGGCGATAGCATGTGCGGCGAGTGGGTTGTCTTTTCTTTTTCTCTCCCGCAGAATCGACTGTTTTTCTCATTTCGCTCTCGCACGCGCGGCTGCTGGCTCGCTGGGGGAGGCGGGAGGTGGAGGTGGAGGGGGAAGGGGTGAAATCTCGAGTAATGCTGGTT
>NW_014631399.1:0-222 GCF_000485595.1 Priapulus caudatus
AAAAGTGGGTATGTTTAATCAGTAGGCCAGCATAAGGTACGTTGCTGGCGTTTGTTCTATATGCATAGTGTTGTGATTGCGGGAACGTTCCTTATCCCGGCCTACGGGGTATAGGCTTTAAAAGTGTGTATGTTTAACCAGTAGGCCAGCATAAGGTACGTTGCTGGCGTTTGTTTTATATGCATAGCGTTGTGATTGCCGGGAACGTTCCTTATCCCGGCC
>NW_014631400.1:0-222 GCF_000485595.1 Priapulus caudatus
TGGACAAAGGAAGCTGTAATGCCATGCGTCTCCCGTAATGGATGTGTCGTCGTGTAAAATGATGTGTAAGCATTAGCATAAGCATTAGCGAAAGGAGGAGGGGATGGGGAATGGGAGGCAGGGGAGGGGACGAAGAACGAGAAGACGAAAGAGAGGGAGGTGGAGGGGTGGGGAGGGGAGGGGAGGAGGGAGGGGAGGGGAGGGGGAGGGTAGTGGGGAGGG
>NW_014631401.1:0-222 GCF_000485595.1 Priapulus caudatus
CAGATATATTGTTGGCTGCATGGCAGATGTTGGCAATAGGTGGCGAGTTGTTGTATGTCACTTGTTCGATATTTAAAGATGAAAACCAAAATCAAATTAAAAGCTTTTTAGACGGAAGTCTAGATGCTGAAGAAATTATGATAGTCGAAGATTGGGGGCGAGCATGTTTACATGGGCGGCAGTTATTTCCAGGTGAAGAAGACGCTGACGGTTTTTACTTTG
>NW_014631402.1:0-222 GCF_000485595.1 Priapulus caudatus
GCGTTGTATGCCATATTATATAGCACCTCCGTGTGCGATGATGTTTCCGAAGGTTACATCAGTGAAGGTCAAGAGTTAAATGCAGAGGAGCTGGGAGAACTGTTCGAGGGGCTGGTGTTAAATGACATCCACTACTACACTCACGTTCTCACTGGTAAGCAGGAGTAGAGAGGAAGGGGGAGGGAGGGAGGGAGGAAGGGAGGGAGGGAGAGAGAGAGCGCG
>NW_014631403.1:0-222 GCF_000485595.1 Priapulus caudatus
GCTAACATAATATCACAGCGCACAATGAAGCTAACATGGTATCACAGTGCACAATGAAGCTATAACATGGTATCACAGTGCACAGTGAAGCTAACATGATATCACAGCGCACAATGAAGCTAACATGATATCACAGCGCACAGTGAAGCTAACATGGTATCATGACACACAATGAAGCTAACATGATATCACAGCGCACAATGAAGCTAACATGATATCACA
>NW_014631404.1:0-222 GCF_000485595.1 Priapulus caudatus
GAGTTAACGATAGATGAATTGTGTAAAGCCTGTTCAAGCTCTGAAGATTGGGTTATCGGATTAGTTGAAGAAGGGGCAATCGCACCTATTGGTCAACAGGTGCAAAGAGCTCAGGTAACGCAATGGCGATTTCCTGCTAGCTGTTTACAACGCGCGCAGATTGCTATGAGATTACAACGCGATCTGGATGTTAATCTTTCTGGTATTGCACTGGCGTTAGAT
>NW_014631405.1:0-222 GCF_000485595.1 Priapulus caudatus
AGTCCTTCTTGGACTCTACTTGGATGCCATCTAGGACTCAAGAAGGTGGGCATCCCAAGCCCTATTTAAAGGGTTGATGGCCATGACCTTGCTACTAATCCTTTTCACATCCAAGAGAGGAGAAAGAGGGAAGAAAGAGGGAGAGAGATCTTAGCCCAAAGGTTGGGAGAGATCTAAGAGAATAAAGAAGGGTGACTCATTGAAATCTTGAGAAGAATTTAG
>NW_014631406.1:0-222 GCF_000485595.1 Priapulus caudatus
CCAAGAAGGGCAGCGCCAACAGTAAAGCCTGTAGCAGCAAAACCAATGGTTAAAAATGATGTGGCAATGCCGAATGTAGCGCCAGTATCACTTAAAACAATAAGCAAAAAAAAGTTAATAGTAATAGTAAATAACTAGAAGGTCTTAAAATTATAATGCTGAATCGGCCTGATAAGTCCATACGTGAACGGTTAGCTAAGCTAGAAAGTCATTTAAATAATG
>NW_014631407.1:0-222 GCF_000485595.1 Priapulus caudatus
TTTGCCGGGCTCGCGCCGGAAACGATGAAGGCGGTCCGCGCAGGCGATGCGACCGGCGACGCGAAGCGCGATGCGCTCGTGCACTTCGTCCGCTTGCTGGTGACCACGCACGGCACGGTGCCGGAAGCGGAAGTGAGCGCGATTCGCGAAGCCGGTTATACCGAGCGCCAGATCGTGGAAATCGCGCTCGCCGTGACGTCGATTACGTTCACGAACCTCGTG
>NW_014631408.1:0-222 GCF_000485595.1 Priapulus caudatus
CATACGCATGCATCAGGAACGTGAATATCCAGAGCGGGTAATCGGCACTAATATGATTAATCCAGATTTTTGTGCGCTAGCGAAGGCCTATGGTATGCAAGCTGAGCTAGTCGTCGAAACCTCTGAATTTGCGCCAGCATTCGACCGTGCACTGGCAGCCGACAAACCGGTTTTGATCGAAGTACAGGTCGAAGCAAATTTACTCACGCCGACGGTGACTAT
>NW_014631409.1:0-222 GCF_000485595.1 Priapulus caudatus
GCCCTCCTCCATTTCTCTGATTTTTTGAGTAGCGGCTATTCCATCCATTATTGGCATTTGTATATCCATTAGAATCAAATCAAAAGGTTTACTAGTAGCGTTTAACCGCACTGCTTGCAACCCATTTTCAGCGACAATAATATTATGACCTGCTTCGGCAAGATGTATTTTTAATAGCTCAACATTCTCTTCAACGTCTTCAGCAATTAAGATACGCAAACC
>NW_014631410.1:0-222 GCF_000485595.1 Priapulus caudatus
GTGGCGAAGACGGTGTGATTGGCACAGCTGATGACACCACGGCGGTGACTACAACGGCTGCTGATGGTTCTTATTTGTTTGACAACCTTAATGCAGGTGAAGAATATCAAGTCGCCTTTAGTGACTTGCCTGCAGGCATGAGCTTCACTGAACAAAACGTTGGTTTGAATGATGCTATCGATTCTGATGCGGATCCGATTACTGGAGAAACTCAGATAGTAA
>NW_014631411.1:0-222 GCF_000485595.1 Priapulus caudatus
CACGCACGCACACTTGTCACGCGCACGCACGCACACTTGTCATGTCGCACGCACGCACACACGCATGCACGCGTGCACGCACGCACACACACGCGCACGTACACGCATGCACCCACGCACGCACACTTGTCACGTGCACACGCACGCATGCACGCACCCACGCACGCACGCACACGCATGCACCCACGCTACGCACGCGCGCACACGCACACCTGTCACGTG
>NW_014631412.1:0-222 GCF_000485595.1 Priapulus caudatus
ATGGTCGGGGTGCATTATTTCTTCCATGCGGCCAAGAACAAACTGGTCGAATTGATCCCCGGTGAAAAATCAGCACCTGAGATCGTCTCTGCCCTCGAAAATTTCTATACCTATTATGACAAGACTCCGATCCTGGTGAAGGATGCGCCCGGTTTTGCGGTCAATCGTTTCTTCGTGCCCTGGCTGAACGAGGCGGCGCGTCTTTATGAAGAGGGCCACGGT
>NW_014631413.1:0-222 GCF_000485595.1 Priapulus caudatus
GAGGGACGCTGAGACTTAGAGGAGGGGGAGGGACGCTGAGACTTAGAGGAGGGGGGAGGGACGCTGAGACTTAGAGGAGGGGGAGCGATGCTGAGACTTAGAGGAGGGGGGAGGGACGCTGATACTTGAGGTGATTTGACATCAGTTGAGATATTAATACGCCACCTTCTCCTTTTCCATTTACGTTCTGCCTCTCCATGATCCTCCTCCTCCTCCTCCTCC
>NW_014631414.1:0-222 GCF_000485595.1 Priapulus caudatus
GATCGCACACACGCACTCACGCACTCACGCACGATCGCACACACGCACTCACGCACGATCGCACACACGCACTCACGCACACACGCACTCACGCACTCACGCACACACGCACTCACGCACACACGCACTCACGCATGTACGCACACACACGCCCGCACGCACACACGCCCGCACGCACGCACGCACGCCCGCACGCCAGCACGCACGCCCGCACGCACACAC
>NW_014631415.1:0-222 GCF_000485595.1 Priapulus caudatus
GTCTCTCTCTCTCTTCTCTCTCTATCTCTCTCTCTCTCTCTCCTCTCTCTCTCTCCCTTTCTCTCTCTCCGTCTCTCTTGCTCTCTTGGCCGCTATCCATTGTGACTCCTTCTCCATCTTCCTTGCGTATTATGGCCCGTAGATCGACATCGGAGTACCTTTACGTTGCGTCCGTAAAGGAATACCCAGGTTTTTGACTGTCACTGGCACCAACTGTAACGA
>NW_014631416.1:0-222 GCF_000485595.1 Priapulus caudatus
AGCCATCATGATTGGTATACCAATTAAAGCTATACACAATAGATAAACCAGTACGAAGGTACCACCGCCATTTTCCCCGGTTATATAAGGAAACTTCCAAATATTACCTAAACCGACAGCCGAGCCGGTGGCGGCAAGTATGAAAACGGTACGATTGGTCCATTGACCATGAATAGAAGTGCGTTGTTCAGCCATAATTTTTATTGTATTGTTATTTTATAA
>NW_014631417.1:0-222 GCF_000485595.1 Priapulus caudatus
ATTATTATATATGACTACTATAGTTATCATTGTTATTATTATTAATATAATAATAATAATAATAATTATTATATTAATATTATTATTAGTAGTAGTATAGTTAACCTATTTAGTGAGCGTATATTCTTTACGTAATGACGTTGTTGTTACACACACACAGTCGACCAACTGTCTCGTCGATCATCGCTGGTTGCTCAAGATAACTGACTACGGACTACCAAG
>NW_014631419.1:0-222 GCF_000485595.1 Priapulus caudatus
GCTCCTCCACCTCCTCCTTATGATGTCTGTGCCGACCCCGCTATTCCCGATACCGACAGCGATGGTATCAATGATCGCTGTGATTTAGACGATGACAATGATGGGATATTGGATAGTGTAGAATGTTCAATTGCTGTTTTTAATAATGGTGGTGAGTATTCTCTTGATGATACGATAGCTACGATAAGTGAAAGTTTAACCAATGTTAACCCTTACGGTTTA
>NW_014631420.1:0-222 GCF_000485595.1 Priapulus caudatus
TTGCTGCTGCTGGTGGTGCTGCTGCTGTTGCTGCTGCTGCTAGTGCTGCTGCTGCTGTTGTTGCTGCTGCTGGTGGTGGTAGTGGTAGTGCTGCTACTGCTGCTGGTGCTGCTGCTGCTGCTGCTGGTGGTAGTGGTAGTGCTGCTACTACTGCTGCTGCTGCTGCTACTGATACAGCTACTGCTGCTGCTGTTGCTGCTGTTGTTGTTGTTGCTGTTGCTG
>NW_014631421.1:0-222 GCF_000485595.1 Priapulus caudatus
GCGTGTGGTGTATGTGTGTGTGTATGTGTGTGTATGCATGTGTGTGTGTGTGCGTGTGTGTGTGTGCTTGTATATGTGCGTGTATGTGTGTGTATGTGCGTGTGTGTGTGTGTGTGTGTGTGAGTGTGTGCGCGAGTGTGTGTGCGTGTGTGTGTGTGTGTGTGTGCGTGGTGTGTGTGTGTGTATTTATGTGTATGTGTGTGTGCGTGTGTGCGCGTGCGC
>NW_014631422.1:0-222 GCF_000485595.1 Priapulus caudatus
TATATATATATATATATATATATATATATATATATATATGTGCCACTGAGAAGATAGAAACTCCTCAACTCTCGCCGTTTGTCTACCGTATAATGACCCTATAATGGCCATTTTACATTTCCTTAAAAAAAGTCGCGCAAAGAACAAGCATCGTAACTCAGTCTGCCAGATTTTGGCGCATTCTTTTTGATGGTCATGCGATAGTCATTCAACCGCCTAGGT
>NW_014631423.1:0-222 GCF_000485595.1 Priapulus caudatus
TATGGCACATATATTTCACACATATTATATATATATATTATATAACTATATTTAAGTAATAACATGGACACTAACCCCAATAATTTAGTCAGAGATGCAGATGTGAATATAAGATTAATTAATAAAAATATGAAAGATCAAAAACCAATAAACCAGACGTTATATATTTTTATATTTAAATCGCTATCTATATATATATATATATATATATATATATATATA
>NW_014631424.1:0-222 GCF_000485595.1 Priapulus caudatus
GTGCTCGCTGGTATATTGATAAAAGTCGGCACCGACATTGTTGACTGGGACTACCTGAAACGCATCAAACACGCGCCTAAAGCCGGTGTTGTCATCATGATTACCGTATTTATCATCACCGTGACTATCGATCTGCTACTCGCTGTCGGCATCGGCATGGTGATGGCGAGCTTCCTCTTCATGAAACGCATGACCGATAATTACCAGGTTGCCAACATGAAC
>NW_014631425.1:0-222 GCF_000485595.1 Priapulus caudatus
ACATATTAATTGTTCTACTCGTATACATAGCGGCATATAAATTGTTCTACTCGTATATAGCGGTATATTAATTGTTCTACTCGTATATATAGCTGCATATTATTTGTT
Source organism: Priapulus caudatus (assembly GCF_000485595.1). NCBI lineage: Eukaryota > Metazoa > Priapulida > Priapulimorpha > Priapulimorphida > Priapulidae > Priapulus > Priapulus caudatus. The sequence continues at coordinate 109 of NW_014631425.1, forward strand.
CTACTCGTATACATAGCAGCATATTAATTGTTCTACTCGTATATAGGCCCTATAGCTGCATATTAATTGTTCTACTCGTATATATAGCGGCATATTAATTGTTCTACTCGTATA
>NW_014631426.1:0-222 GCF_000485595.1 Priapulus caudatus
TATATATATATATAGCAAGCTAGCTAGCTCTCTGTTTCTATCCCTCTCTGTCTGCCTCCTTCTCCCCCATTTTCACACTCCCTCTCTCCCTCTCACGCATCTTACATCTCTCCTCCCCCCCTCTCTCTCTATCCTCCCTCTCTCCACCTCTCTCTCTCTCTCTCTCTCTCTCTCTCTCTCTCTCTCTCTCTCTCTCTCTCTCTCTCTCTCTCTCTCTCTCTC
>NW_014631427.1:0-222 GCF_000485595.1 Priapulus caudatus
TCTCTCGCTCTCTCTCTCTCTCTTAATCTCTGTCTTTTTCATTTACATCCTCGCTCTCGCCTTTTTCTTGCTTTTATGATTTTGCTATTACTCAAGTAATATATATTTGTCTATCCAAACAACCATCCCTATATCCAACCATCCAAGCTATACACGCATCCGTTCGCCCGTACGCCCACCCATCTCTCCCTTCCTCTTTCTTTCTCTCCACCTCTCTCTCTC
>NW_014631428.1:0-222 GCF_000485595.1 Priapulus caudatus
GAGAGGAGAGAAGAGAGAGAGAGAGAGAGAGGAGAGAGATGCGAGAGGCGTCAGCTGGTGGTAGTAATGATGATGTCAGAAAGAGAAGCTGTGAGCCGCAGAGCGAGAATTGTAAGCGCAGGTGTAGAAGTGATAAAGAGAGATTAGGAGATAGCGAGCGAGCGAGCGAGGTGAAGAGAGAGAGAGAGAGCGAGAGAGAGAGAGAGAGAGAGAGAGAGAGAG
>NW_014631429.1:0-222 GCF_000485595.1 Priapulus caudatus
CGCACACGCGCACACGCGCAGACACGCGTCGCAGGCGTGTATTCACACACGCCGACGCACACGCACACACACGCAACACACACGCGCAACACACGCGCTACGCACCCGCGCAGGCGTCACGCACACACGTTGCGCACGCACACGCGTTACGCACACGCGTTGCGAACACGCACACGCGTTACGCACACACGCACACGCGTCACGAACGCACGCACGCACGCA
>NW_014631430.1:0-222 GCF_000485595.1 Priapulus caudatus
CCAGTATGCATGGCAAGTACATGAACGCGAAGTTGCTCCATGTGCGAGTGTGGTTCGCAGCGGACAGTATCAGGTGGATTAGAATGCATCGTACATGGCGCATGGCAATCGCAACCAACAGAAATCAACACTAGTGCTAGTGTAAGAATGCCGAATGGACCTCTATTATCTATAATATTAATAGTACTGGCAATATCATGGATCAATGATATTGGTTTCTAG
>NW_014631431.1:0-222 GCF_000485595.1 Priapulus caudatus
GCCGCACAACTGGTTTGTGCTATTTCACTTAATCACCAGATACATCCCAATTCCCATTAATCTCACTTATCAGCCGTCTACGGATGACAGATTGGGAAGGAGTGAGAGAAGTATGGCGGCAATGAGAAGAGCAATGTAAGGAGGAGGAGCCGAGAGAGAGAGGGAGGGAGGGAGAGAGAGAGAGAGATAGAGAGAGCGAGAGAGAGGAGAGAGAGAGAGAGA
>NW_014631432.1:0-222 GCF_000485595.1 Priapulus caudatus
CACCACTCACACCACGCACACACACACACCACTCACCTGCACCACCACTTACACTACTCACACCACGCACACACACACACACACCTTCACCTGCACCACCACGCCACCACTCACACCACGCACACACACACACCCTCACCTGCACCACCACTTACACTACTCACACCACGCCACCACTCACACCACTCACACCACTCACACCACGCACACCACTCACCTGCA
>NW_014631433.1:0-222 GCF_000485595.1 Priapulus caudatus
CCCTACACTCGTACACGCACCCTTACACTCATACACGCATCCTTACACTCGTACACGCACCCTTACACTCGTACACGCACCCTTACACTCGTACGCGCACTCTTACACTCGTACACGCACCCTTACACTCGTACATGCATCCTTACACTCGTACACGCATCCTTACACTCGTACACGCATCCTTACACTCGTACATGCACCCTTACACTCGTACACGCACCC
>NW_014631434.1:0-222 GCF_000485595.1 Priapulus caudatus
GCTGCGATAGGTCTTTATTGGCTGCGGTTCCTCCAGTGTTATCTGTGTGTCCACCCACCTCTACGTCAATATCAGGATGGCGCATTAGTGTGTTGTAAGCCTCATCAAGAATAGGTAATGACTCTGGTGTGAGTTCCGCAGAACCTGTTTTAAAGTTTACACCTTTCAAGGTAATGTTTTCGTCAGTAGAACAACCCACTGAGTTGACGGTACTTCCTGTGG
>NW_014631435.1:0-222 GCF_000485595.1 Priapulus caudatus
GGTCTAGAGGCCCTTGTTAACGAGGAAGAAATGAACCCGTGTGATCGTGACCGTTTCTGATCGCTGCAGTGAGAGCTTGCATTGTTAGATCTATCGATATAGAAGAGTAGTTCTTTGACTGTTTAAGACGTTGGGAATGTGAGACCGGTTCCACGGAACATTGACTCTCTCTCTCTATCTCGCTCTATCTCTATCTCTCTCTCTCTCTCTCTCTCTCTCGCT
>NW_014631436.1:0-222 GCF_000485595.1 Priapulus caudatus
GCACACGCACACGTTCACGTACACACAAACGCGCACACGCACACACAAACGCGCACACACACGCACACGTACACCCCCCCCCCAACACACACACACGTACACACACACACGCACACGCACGAATGGACGCAAAACGTACATGAACAGGGAGGTATACCGAACACATACATACACTTCAAGAGCGTATAAAGTGAATATACATAATTATATATAAATATATTA
>NW_014631437.1:0-222 GCF_000485595.1 Priapulus caudatus
TCAGATATTATTTTCTCTCAACGTGATATAGGGTTAGAAACAACCAACTTAGAAGCAAGATGGGGGGACTGTTACGCTGTGGCGGAGGTTTGCTATCTTTTATTGATTGATTGATTTGTTATTATACTATGTCCGTTAGTATTCGACCCTGCGATACATAAATACTGGAGTAAATAAGTGGCTCAGTACGCTAGTAGCGTTTTCCTGCTCCGATCTACTGTC
>NW_014631438.1:0-222 GCF_000485595.1 Priapulus caudatus
TTATGCACTATGCACCATGCACCATGCACCATGCACCATGCACCATGCACCATGCACTATGCACTATGCTGCACTATGCACTATGCACTATGCATTATGCATTATGCACTATGTACTACAGTGTATGCACTATGCATGATAGTTCATGATGCATGGTGCATAGTGCATGGTGCATAGTGCATACTGCATAGTGCATAGTGCATAGTGCATCGAGCATGCACT
>NW_014631439.1:0-222 GCF_000485595.1 Priapulus caudatus
CTCTTCCACTCCCTCCCCTCTCCCATTTCCTTTTTCATTCCTTGCCTCCGTCACTTTTCCTCCCTCTCTCTCTACTTTCCCCTCTACTTCTTCCTTTCCCTATCCCTGTCACTCTCCCCGGACCTGACCCTCTCTTTCCCACTTCTATCCCCTCGTTTTCTCTACCACGTTTTCTTCTTTCTCTCTCTCTCTCTCTTCCTCTATCTATCTATCTATCTATCT
>NW_014631440.1:0-222 GCF_000485595.1 Priapulus caudatus
GCTGGTGGCAGCCCAATTGAACATCGTACTGACAGTCTAAGTGCCGCTCGTAACAATAAACAAAATGTTTGGACTGATGCTTACAGTGAGTTTTGTGATCACTACAGCATGAAGCCAACCCGTAATAATCTAGGCGTGTCACATGAAAATGGAGTAGTTGAGTGTGCTAATGGTTCGTTAAAACGCCGTTTATCACAGCAATTGAAATTACGAGGTAACAGC
>NW_014631441.1:0-222 GCF_000485595.1 Priapulus caudatus
TTGTATGTTTACAAATTCGGAGGTAATTTGCAACATTTTATGAAGTTTGTTTTTCAAAAAAGTAGCATGGAAATAAAAGATTCAAATCACCTCTTTCATTTATAGTGATGGAAATTTAAAAATCTATGACGCAATTAAGCGAAAATAATGATTTGAAGTTGGATGCGCTACTTTAGAAGACTGGGCAGTTTAAAGTGACAACCTGACGTGGTTCCTCTCGGC
>NW_014631442.1:0-222 GCF_000485595.1 Priapulus caudatus
AGAGAGAGAGAGAGAGAGAGGGTAGATGGTAAATATTATTATGATTTATGCTTTGCATAACAGGAGAAACCTGTTCTTAGTGCAGAGCTGCGTTTAGTAGCTCTCTCATTTCCCTCGCCTTCCATCTATCACTCACTCACTCAGTCACTCACTCACTCACTCACTCACTCAGTCACTCACTACGGAATAGTAATGTAGAGAGAGAAAGACAGAGCGAGAGGG
>NW_014631443.1:0-222 GCF_000485595.1 Priapulus caudatus
GTGTGTATGTGCGGGCGTGTGCGTGCACGTGCGCGCGTGTGTGTGTGTGTGTGTGTGCGTGCGCGTGTGCGTGCGCGTGCGCGTGTGTGTGCGTGCGCGTGTGCGTGTGTGTGTTGGTTTGAAGAAAAAGTCAAGAAAAAGTTGGTAGAGACATGTCATGTCGTCATGTCGTCACAAAAGCTCGCATTTATAATTAAAAAGAAATATATATATATATATATA
>NW_014631444.1:0-222 GCF_000485595.1 Priapulus caudatus
CGTTTTTGTATAATTCTTCAATAAAGATATGATCGGCTAAACGTAATAAATCCGCGTATTCTTTTTAACTTCACCAAGAATACGAACACCTAAACCTGGCCCTGGGAAAGGATGACGATAAACCATGGCAGCTGGCAAACCTAATTCAACACCAATCTTACGCACTTCGTCTTTAAATAGTTCACGCAATGGTTCAACCAGTTTTAAACGCATGTCTTCTGG
>NW_014631445.1:0-222 GCF_000485595.1 Priapulus caudatus
TTGTTATATATGACTGTGTTATATGTGCCTGTGTTGTTATATATGACTGTGTTATATGTGCCTGTGTTGTTATATATGACTGTGTTATATGTGCCTGTGTTGTTATATATGACTGTGTTATATGTACCTGTGTTGTTATATATGACCGTGTTATATGTACCTGTGTTTTTATATATGACTTATAACAACACAGGTACATATAACACTATGACTGTGTTATAT
>NW_014631446.1:0-222 GCF_000485595.1 Priapulus caudatus
AGAGAAAGAGAGAGAGAGAGAGAGATAGATAGATTGAGAGAGAGAGAGAGATTGAGATAGATTGAGGCGTAATGGGATTATGAGTGGGCTGTTATAAGTAGATAATAACGCACGTAGAGGCGCGCATGAAATGTCAAAGCGCAGCGATTTTCTATGTACTTAGATGCACTCCTCGCATCACCATACTACACTCAGAAGTCTGACTACTTTCTCTACTCCTTC
>NW_014631447.1:0-222 GCF_000485595.1 Priapulus caudatus
TATATATATATATATATATATATATATAATATATATATATATATATATATATGGGGAGGAAGAAGAGAAAGAATGAAAAAGAGAGATTAGGAACGAGCGAAAAGGAGGAGATTAGGACGACTGTGCGGATACGCTCTCTACAATCTTCGCAGTCACGCGTTGGCGAATTTTTTTCTCTTGCTTTACATATATTTTATACTAGCAAGATACCCGGCGTTGCCC
>NW_014631448.1:0-222 GCF_000485595.1 Priapulus caudatus
TCTAGTACGTACGGGTGGCTGAAACAACTTGCGACTTCGTGGCTAACCTCGTCCGTCTGCTGCTGCTGCTGCTCGTGACAGACGTGGCTTGGTGAGTGAATCGAACACGGCGTGCACGTGGTATATATAAGCTACCTGGCCGTGGTGGTGTTGGTGGTGGTGTGTGTGTGTGTGTGTGTGTGTGTGTGTGTGTGTGTGTGTGTGTGTGTGTGTGTGTGTGTG
>NW_014631449.1:0-222 GCF_000485595.1 Priapulus caudatus
GATGGGCGGGGGGTAGCTCTAAGAAACGGTCTTGCTAGGGTTAGAAGACCATATATAAGACAATCATGTATGTATAGACAATCAGTCGCACAGCCTCGTCGGGCTTGGGCGGAGGGCTACACGTTGTGGTAACGTGTCAGTGGTAGAGCAGGCAGGCAGGCAGGCAGGCAGCCGACCGACCTTGGCAGCCATCACCAACCCGCTATGCAATGAGCGTAAAGG
>NW_014631450.1:0-222 GCF_000485595.1 Priapulus caudatus
AGAGAGAGAGCGATAGAGAGAGGAAATAAAGGAGGGAGAAGGGAGAGAGAGTGGGGAAAGAGCGGGAGAGATGGAGAGAAAGACAGAAAGAATGAGAGAGAGAGAGAGAGAGAGAGAGAGAGAGAGAGAGAGAGAGAGAGAGAGAGAGAGAGAGAGAGAGAGAGAGAGAGAGAGAGAGAGAGAGAGAGAGAGAGAGAGAGAGAGAGAGAGAGAGAGAGAGAG
>NW_014631451.1:0-222 GCF_000485595.1 Priapulus caudatus
GCATAGTGCATATGGCATAGGCATAGTGGATCGTGCATCGTGCATAGTGCATAGTGCATAGTGCATAATGCATAATGCATAGTGCATAATGCATAATGCATAGTGCATAGTGCATAGTGCATACACTGTAGTGCATAGTGCAGAGTGCATAGTGCATAGTGCATACACTGTAGTGCATAGTGCATAGTGCATAGTGCATAGTGCATAGCGCATAGTGCATAG
>NW_014631452.1:0-222 GCF_000485595.1 Priapulus caudatus
ACCTACCTGCCTACCTACCTGCCTGCCTGCCTGCCTGCCTGCCTGCCTGCCTGCCTATCTGCCTGCCTGCCTACCTAAATACCCACCTACTCTACCTACCTGCCTGCCTCCCTACCTACCTGCCTGCCTGCATGCCTGCCTGCCTGCCTGCCTGCCTACCTACCTATCTATAGATACCTACCTGCCTGCCTACCTACCTATCTACCTACCTACCTACCTACC
>NW_014631453.1:0-222 GCF_000485595.1 Priapulus caudatus
ATATTTTCATGCGAGTGAAGTTTCCGCCTGGAACTGTTTACGAACCCGTTGTGACCGTGCATGAAAACGTCTAATCAGTATTTCGCTTTTTGATTAGTCCGCTACAACCTAAAATTCCATCACAGTAAACATTGGGCGGCATTTCCTTTCTACCATGGACAATTGTTTAAGCATATGATTGAACCTCCGCGTTTCACTAACGTCCGCTAAAGGTTATTCGTT
>NW_014631454.1:0-222 GCF_000485595.1 Priapulus caudatus
ATATATATATAATCAGGAGTAGATAATAGAGCAATTCTCTATTATCTACTCCTGATATAATCTATATTTCAGTTCGTATGTATGTATGTACATGTATGTCCCCTATGCCAGGCCAAACCGCCTAAGCGATCTGGATGCAATTTTCAGAGGGCGATTTCCTATACCCAAGGAGTGTTGCAGTTCCTAGACGAAAAAAATCGCTCTCTGAAAATTAAGATGCGT
>NW_014631455.1:0-222 GCF_000485595.1 Priapulus caudatus
TAGGGGGCGCTAGCGTAGTTAATGACAGTAGTAGGCGCTAGCATTGTTTATGACAGTAGGGGCCGCTAGCATAGTTTGTGACAGAAGGGGGTGCTAGCGTAGTTTGTGATAGTAGGGGGTGCTAGCATAGTTTGTGATAGTAGGGGGCACTAGCGTAGTTTGTGACAGTAGGGGGCACTAGCGTAGTTTGTGATAGTATGGGTAGCTAGCCTAGTTTGTGAC
>NW_014631456.1:0-222 GCF_000485595.1 Priapulus caudatus
GGACATAGACCCTATCAGCGCTAGTGTGCGAGCAGCGTGGATACATTGCATCGTTAACGATATATATATAGCCGCCCCCTGGCGTGTCGACATTATCGTTTCCCCGCTCCACTGGCGTCTTGTATTTACTTGCCGGGCGTTCGTTCATCGTTAGTAATCACACGCGCGACGGAAGAACAAGAACTATCACTGGCTCGATACGCATACATGCGATACGTGTGT
>NW_014631458.1:0-222 GCF_000485595.1 Priapulus caudatus
GGGATGATATGAGATGAGATGAGATGAGATGGGATGAGATGAGATGATATGATATGGGAAGAGAATCAAGAGATGATATGAGATGAGATGAAATGAGATGAGATGATATGAGATTAGATTAGATGAGCTGGGAAGAGATGATATGAGATGGGAAGAGATGATATGAGATGAGATGAGATGATATGAGATGAGATGAGATGAGATGAGATGAGATGAGATGAG
>NW_014631459.1:0-222 GCF_000485595.1 Priapulus caudatus
CCTCTGTACATGCCCTCTCTCCCGGCACCCTCTATACACGCCCTCTCTCCCGGCACCCTCTATACACGCCCGCCCTCTCTCCCTGCACCCTCTATACACGCCCTCTCTCCCTGCACCCTCTATACACACCCTCTCTCCCTGCACCCTGTATACACGCCCGCCCTCTCTCCCGGCACCCTCTATACACACCCTTCTCTCCCTGCACCCTCTATACCACACCCT
>NW_014631460.1:0-222 GCF_000485595.1 Priapulus caudatus
GGGAAGGGCGTGCGACGCGCATCAGAAACCGCCATTTGCGCTAATAAAGCCTGCTTAAAATCCTTGATCCCTTGATCACTTTGACAAGAAAGCGGGAAATAGCCTTTGATCTGAGGGTACTTTTCATTCAGCACTTTACGATTGACATCAAAAGACGGATTTCATCGATTTTATTCAACACCACCAACACCGGAGAAGCACCACCAAAACTCGCTGCATGTT
>NW_014631461.1:0-222 GCF_000485595.1 Priapulus caudatus
CATCTGAATTAGTTTCAGCTACTGTTTGGAGGGCAGCTATATCGTTATAATTTACGCGAACAAAACCTTCTACTAAGGGAGAGAAGCCCGCCTGTACTTTGCGGTTACCCGTAGCGGATAAGGTTGCTAAAGTTCTGCCGTGAAAACTACCGCAGGTAACAATAATCTGTGGGCGTTCAACTCCTAGCTTTTTACCGTAGAGACGCGCTAATTTAATAGCGG
>NW_014631462.1:0-222 GCF_000485595.1 Priapulus caudatus
AGGAGGAGGAGGAGGAGGAGGAGGAAGAGAAGGAGGAGGAACAGGAGGAGCAGGAGGAGGAGGAGCATGATGAGAAGGAGGAGGAGGAGGAACAGGAGGAGGAGTAGAAGGAGGAGGAGGAGGAGTAGGAGGAGGAGGAGGAGGAGGAGGAGGAGGAGGAGGAGGAGGGAGGAGGGGGAGGAGGAGAAAAGAGTAGGAGGATGAGAAGGAGGACGAGGAGGA
>NW_014631463.1:0-222 GCF_000485595.1 Priapulus caudatus
ATATATATATATAGAGATATATATATATACTGTTTAGTAACAAGAGCGATGCTGTAGTTTCTAATTCACGTAAGAACAGCGAATTAGACGTACACGTACGCGCGCGCGTGCATGTGTGTATGTTTGTGCGTGCGTTCGTGTGCATGTATGAGTATGCGTGTATGTGAGTATATGTGTGTGCGTGTGAGTGTGCGCGCGTCGCGCGCGTGTGTGTGTGTGTGT
>NW_014631464.1:0-222 GCF_000485595.1 Priapulus caudatus
AATCCACACGCATGTACAATATGCGGTAGTTACACTGCACTGTTTTCCATCTAACGCGGGTTTCCGCCACCGTCACAAGTTGTCACCACATTGTCACAAGCACCGCCTACATCCTTGTCATTATTGCAGGCGCCCCCAACATCCTCGTCATTGTCGCAGGCGCCCCCTACATCTTCGTCATTATTGCAGGCGCCCCCAACATCCTCTTCATTGTCGCAGGCG
>NW_014631465.1:0-222 GCF_000485595.1 Priapulus caudatus
CCAGCCATGCTAATGTATGGGCTAATGGCGCTGCGACGTCGGTCGCCAATGCCAAACATTTTCCAAGATCCATCATGGTCATGGGAAAATAGGTGTTATCTCGTTTGATGACCCATTCGTTGTAATCGTTATCTGAGTCTACGTTTTTAGTCATGGTGGCATGGGCACGCAGGGATCTTAGCCATATGCTGACTATTATAATCTTTTTTTATTTATTACTCA
>NW_014631466.1:0-222 GCF_000485595.1 Priapulus caudatus
CAACAAAGTCGCCCTAAAGGAAAACGAACGTTGAGCACATCACACCAATCGAAAAAAACCATTAGAGAAATGCAATCTGACGACTTAGATCAAGTTATCGCCATTGAACGCGAGGTTTTTCTTTTCCCATGGTCTCGTATGAATTTTGCTGACTCATTAACAGCGAAATACTATTGCTGTGTATTAGCACAAGATGAATTAGTCTTTGGCTATGGCGTGATG
>NW_014631467.1:0-222 GCF_000485595.1 Priapulus caudatus
ACACACACACGCACACACACGCACGCACACACACACACACACACACACACACACACACTCATAGGTCCTCAACCAGCTACGCTCGCACGCGCGCACGTACGCACACGCGCACGCACGCACGCACTCATGCACGCACTCCGGCACGCAGACACACGCAGACACACGCAGACACACGCACACATGTTGAGTAATGCGTTTCTCTCTCTCCATCTCTCTCTCTCT
>NW_014631468.1:0-222 GCF_000485595.1 Priapulus caudatus
CAGCTGTCCTCTGTGCTGTAGCATACCGCTAAGCTCAGTGGCGACTTGATGGATATAGCGATGTAAAATAGGGCTGAGATAAGCATCCACCACAGTGGTATCACCACGCGAGACTAATTTCATCAAGGGGCTGACTTTATGACTGACGGATATTTGTGTAAAGCCGATGGCTTTTGCAATGTCGGCAAGTTGTTGTTCATGCGTGTTGTAACGGTAGCCATG
>NW_014631469.1:0-222 GCF_000485595.1 Priapulus caudatus
TTTTTTCGATACCAAAATCTAATCTTGAGGTGATCTATCTATCCATTCATCAAATGTGAACCTGTGACCCTTGACGTTGGATGAAAGGCACTCAAAATCAATATCTATCTATCTATCTACCCATTCATCAAATGTGAACCTGTGACCCTTGACCCTGTGTGAAAGGCACTCAAAATCAAAATCAATATCTATCTATCTATATATCTATCCATTCATTAAATG
>NW_014631470.1:0-222 GCF_000485595.1 Priapulus caudatus
AAATTATTTGTTGTTATTAAATTGTTGTAAATGCATCATGTAAATATTTACGTTAATTGGAAAAAAATAGTTAAATGGATAAAAATAGAAAAATACAGAATTTCAGTTACACTTGCATCACTTCCACTGGATTATGGATGTGTCATGAATATGACAACACTGCGATGTCATTGAGGCAGTTCAGGAATCCATGTTTAACCCTCCTCCTGAGAGTACAAAAGG
>NW_014631471.1:0-222 GCF_000485595.1 Priapulus caudatus
CGTCTCTGCTACGGCAGGCTGCTCACTGACTTTCATCTGCTGATGCGCTGCTGCTATCACGCTGCTAGTCAGTATCACCGCAGCAGCAGCAGCAGCAGCATCGCAGCAGCAGTAGCAGCAGTAGTAGTAGCAGCAGTAGCAGCAGCAGCATCACGCAGCAGCAGCAGCAGCAGTAGAGCAGCAGCAGCAGCAGCAGCAGCATCACGAGCAGCAGCAGCAGTA
>NW_014631472.1:0-222 GCF_000485595.1 Priapulus caudatus
CCGAGTGTTGTCCGTCGCGTGTGGGGGCGGGGAGATTCTAGCCGACATGCGCGCGTGTGAGTGGGGGGGGGGAATTGTATGCCCGTATTGTGTGTGTGCGTGCGTGCGTGCGTACGTGCTTGCGTTCGTATTTGTATGTCTGTCTATCCGTCTGCCTGTCTGCCTGTCCGTCTGTGTGTGTGTGTGTGTGTGTGTGGTGTGTGTGTGTGTGTGTGTGTGTGT
>NW_014631473.1:0-222 GCF_000485595.1 Priapulus caudatus
CCAAAAGGAGAGAGAAGGTGATAGAAAGAAATATAGCCACAGGCACACAGAGAGAAATAGAGATAGGTAGATAAATAGAGAGAGAGAGAAAGAGAGAGAAAGATTTGGGTTGTTAGAGAATGAGAGAGAGAGAGTGAGCGAGAGACAGCTATAGAGAGAGAGAGAGAGAGAGAGAGAGAGAGAGGAGAGAGAGAGAGAGAGAGAGAGAGAGAGAGAGAGAGA
>NW_014631474.1:0-222 GCF_000485595.1 Priapulus caudatus
GTTTGTCTCATTAACTCCTGATATAATCAAAATACCCGTAAGTACAGAAAGCGACCCACTTGTGCAGGTAACTGAAATAATGACATACCTGCCCAGGTAAATGACATACCTGTGTTGTCTCTGTGCCTCCTGCGACAGTGCGTGAGTGAGCTCAGCGATCGAGAGCAGTGCGCCGTGCCGCGTAGACAAGTCCATATCCATCGCCAGCGGCACGAGAGAGGG
>NW_014631475.1:0-222 GCF_000485595.1 Priapulus caudatus
TCTCTCTCGCTCGCTCTCTCTCTCTCTCTCTCTCTCTCTCTCTTTCTCTCTTCTCTTTCCCACTTTCTCTCTCTCTCTCTCTTTCTTTCTCTTACTTTCTCGTTCTCTTTTTTTCTCCCTCTCTGTTTCTCTCTCTCTCTTTCTCTTTCTCTCGCTCTCTCTCTAGCTCTCCCTCTCTCTCGCTCTCTCTCTCTGCGTGTGTGCGTCTCTCTCTCTCTCTCG
>NW_014631476.1:0-222 GCF_000485595.1 Priapulus caudatus
GTATTTTCTATTTTCTTCCTCAGCCTCTCAACCAACTTGATCGCGTCATCATCACCGGTTTCTGGCAGCACAAAAGCAAATTCCTCACCACCCATACGCGCTGCAATATCTATTTCACGTGTCATCATTTTTATCAAATCAGCAATAGACCTGAGCACCTTGTCACCTGTAGAGTGCCCATATGTATCATTAACATCCTTAAAATAATCGATATCCATCATG
>NW_014631477.1:0-222 GCF_000485595.1 Priapulus caudatus
GGAGATTTCGGCCCGCAGCTATACGTAAAAGCCGTGTTTCTTCAACGATGAAATTGGCCAGCAAGTGTTCGGCTGCGATGCGTGACGAAGGATTACACCTGCTTTACAGTGATAGAGGGAGAGGGAGAGGGGGACAGAGAGAGAGAGAGAGATAGAGAGATAGAGAGAGAGAGCGAGAGAGAGAGAGAGACAGAGACAGAGACAGACAGAGAGAGAGCGAGA
>NW_014631478.1:0-222 GCF_000485595.1 Priapulus caudatus
CTGATACCAAGTGCCTTTTCGATGCATTTTGATAGTGTGTATTTCTGATGACACAATTTTTTATAAAGAGAAATCCCACACAGTGTCTGTCTGTTTTCATCAACATTCTTTTTCTTTTTTCCTCTAATTCATCATTCTGTTGTTGTTGTTGGTTTTTTTCCGTAGTGTTTGCGTGCGTGTGTGTGTGCATGGGCGTGCGTGAGTGAGTGCGCGTAGGTATTT
>NW_014631479.1:0-222 GCF_000485595.1 Priapulus caudatus
GCTGGTATTAAATTTCACTGCTTTGGCTCTTTCATGAGTACGAAGAACGCTATCAGGTACGTCTTCGGGTTCCATGGCTGTTGCTATCAAGGCGCCTGGTAAGTCTTGCCCTAGGTATGAAAAAATTTGAAACTCGTTATCGATATGGGTCTTAAGACCTTGTGCGATTAACTCTCTTAATGCGCCTTCTGGCAATAAATTGGACAGTGTTGGGTGTAATCT
>NW_014631480.1:0-222 GCF_000485595.1 Priapulus caudatus
TGTATCTCAAACGATTTTCGAGTTTTATCCTACGATTCTTTTTCGTTCCTATCGCTTTTACATACATATTTGATTTTGTTATAACTGACTAGAATGCTGCTAAAATGTGTTGGTTTGCCTAAAACGCATTTCGCTAAAATGTCCTGCTATGATGACAGTTCAAACAGTAACAAAACGTGCGCAGTGTGCTGGAAGTATTTTGCCTGATCAATAATTTCCCAG
>NW_014631481.1:0-222 GCF_000485595.1 Priapulus caudatus
AGAGAGAGAGAGACAGAGCAAGAGAGAGAGAGAGAGGAGGGGAAAATAGAGAGACAGAGAGCGACAGAGAGAGGGGGAAGGGAGAGAGACACACAGAGAGACTCACACACAGACAGACACAGAGAGACAGACAGAGAGAGGGGTGGGAAAAGAAAAAGAGAGAGAGAGACTGCGAGAAAGAGAGATAGAGAGAGAGACTGCGAGAAAGAGAGATAGAGAGAG
>NW_014631482.1:0-222 GCF_000485595.1 Priapulus caudatus
ATGATATCTATTGATCCGCGTGATTGAATTTTAACATCTTAGCGCCATCTAGTGTGAAAAATAATTATAAAGTGCGCATAGATAGAGTGTGATAGATAGATAGATAGATAGATAGATAGATAGATAGATAGATAGATAGATAGATAGATAGATAGATAGATAGATAGATAGATAGATAGATAGATAGATAGATAGATAGATAGAAGATAGATAGATAGATAG
>NW_014631483.1:0-222 GCF_000485595.1 Priapulus caudatus
GGCTACCAGCAGACCGGACGCCACCGGCATCTGAGTGGGCAGCGATCAGCACGCCGGCTCCGCAGCGAAGGGAACGCCTGAAGGTACGCATCTACAGCGGCAAAGGGGACGTACCGCTGGAAGCGTTCCTCGGCCAGTTCGACGTCGTAGCACACCACAACGGATGGGACCACAGTGAGAGGGCTGCGCAGCTAGCCGGCGCCCTCGACTATCCAGCGTCGG
>NW_014631484.1:0-222 GCF_000485595.1 Priapulus caudatus
AGGAGAGGAAGAGGAAGAGGTAGAGGTGGAGGAGGGGAGGAGAAGGAGGAGGAGGAGGAGGAGGAGGAAGAGGGGGAGGTGGAAGAGGAGGAGGTGGAGGAGGTAGGAAGGGCAGGAGGAGGATGAGGAGGATCTACGTATACGACGTATCTTGACTGCATATACGCCTCTCCCCCGCTCTCTCTCTTGCTCTCTCTATCACTTTCGCTCTCTCTCTCTCTC
>NW_014631485.1:0-222 GCF_000485595.1 Priapulus caudatus
GGAGGGATAGGTAGGGATGCTGGGGATGCAGGAGGGATAGGTAGGGATGCTGGGGATGCAGGAAGGATAGGTAGGGATGCTGGGGATGCAGGAAGGATAGGTAGGGATGCTGGGGATGCAGGAGGGATAGGTAGGGATGCTGGGGATGCAGGAAGGATAGGCAGGGGTGCTGAGGATGCAGGAAGGATAGGTAGGGATGCTAGGGGATGCAGGAAGGATAGG
>NW_014631486.1:0-222 GCF_000485595.1 Priapulus caudatus
GCTGAAATCTAACGCCATTGCTCGCGTAGTGCGTTTAAATGGAAACGCCAGGGCGTCATCACAAGCAGGCAAAGCCAGGGCATTGCGAGTCGGTGCAACCATATTTGAAAAGGACCGACTCAACACAGGCATTAATACTTACATGGTTGTGGCCTTTAACGATGAAAGCCGTATGACCCTGATCTCGAATAGTGAAATGGTTATAAGAGAACACAAGTATGT
>NW_014631487.1:0-222 GCF_000485595.1 Priapulus caudatus
AACAAGTTCACGGTACCCGGTTACTAATGTCAATACAAATATTAGACTTAGAAAGTGTTTCGTACTGAAAATGATAGACGCAACATGTCAATATTCTACAGCGTATTTGTATATGTATCTGCTGTGAGACTAGCCGCCTGTTTCGTTTGAATTGGTGAAATTCCTTACCGAGGGATGTTTGCGATAGTGACCATCATCATAAGTGACATGTATTATGGTATT
>NW_014631488.1:0-222 GCF_000485595.1 Priapulus caudatus
GACAGAATAGATAATACCAAAAGCATCAGTCATCACCTTGGCATAAAACATTTCCTTGGTAATCTAAAACCAAAAGATAAGTTAAGAGAGGTTAATAGTCTGCAGCAACAAGGCGCAGTTGTAGTCATGACAGGCGACGGTGTAAATGATGCACCAGTACTCGCAGGCGCAGACCTATCCATCGCCATGGGCAAAGGCACTAAACTTGCCGCCGCCACTGCC
>NW_014631489.1:0-222 GCF_000485595.1 Priapulus caudatus
ACCACCTGCATTGGTGCATCCCCTCTTAATTCACCTATAGCCAAATTTCTAGTGATTGATGGTTCTGGGAATAAGGCGGCTTGCCCTGTGTGTTTGCCAGAAACGTGTTTTAGCTACAACGCGCTCTATTCGTTGTAAGCCTTGTTGTATTGCTAGCGCTAATATTTCTAGAAACCAATTTATCCACTCGGTTATGTTCGTTGCGTTGCCATCTTGCAGTTG
>NW_014631490.1:0-222 GCF_000485595.1 Priapulus caudatus
CCTCCGCCAGCACTCCCGCCACTCTCTCTTCACTCCGCCAGAATTCCCACTGCTCTCTCTCCTTACTGCGATAGCCTCCCGCCGCGCACTCTCTCTCTCTCTCTTGCTCTCTCTTCACCCGACAGCCGTCCCGCTGCTCTGCTTTCGCTCCTACAGCCTCACGCCCCGCTCTTTACTGCGCTAGCCTTCCGCCCCCACCCACCAGCGCTCTCTCCTCGCTAG
>NW_014631491.1:0-222 GCF_000485595.1 Priapulus caudatus
AATGTAGATGAAGAGAGAGAGAGAGAGGGAGATAATATGAGAGTGAAGAAAAAGAGAGAGAGAGAGAATATGAGAGTGAAAGAGAGCGAAAGAGAGAGAGCGAGAGAAAGAGAATATGAGAGTGAAAGAGAGAGAAAGAGAGAGAGCGAGAGAGAGATAGAGAGAGAGAATATGAAAGTGAGAGAGAGAGAGAGAGAGAGAGAGAGAGAGAGAGAGAGAGAG
>NW_014631492.1:0-222 GCF_000485595.1 Priapulus caudatus
GGTGAGCGTGTGGGTGAGGGTGAACGTGTGGGTGACGGTGTGGGTGAGGGTGTGGGTGAGGGTGTGGGTGAGCGTGTGGGTGAGCGTGTGGGTGAGCGTGTGGGTGAGCGTGTGGGTGAGCGTGTGGGTGAGCGTGTGCGTGTGTGAGCGTGTGGGTGAGCGTTGTTGAACGTGTGGGTGAGGGTGTGTGTGAGCGTGTGGGTGAGGGTGTGCGTGTGTGAG
>NW_014631493.1:0-222 GCF_000485595.1 Priapulus caudatus
TTGATAGGACCTCTGATAATCTCGATCATGATTGCCTCATCTGAAGGATACGAAGATTCTCTCTCCACTTTCTCTCTCTACTTTCTCTCTCTAAATTTTTTCTCTCTTCATGGATTTTCTTTCTCTAGAAGTCTTTTGGATCAGTGGAGGATCCAGATACTTAGATAAATCCTAATTTTGATTAATCCTAAGAGAGGTCCTCGATTTGTGTTATTAGGATCG
>NW_014631494.1:0-222 GCF_000485595.1 Priapulus caudatus
CGTGCGTGTGTGTGTGTGTGTGTGTGTGTGTGTGTGTGTGTGTGTGTGTGTGTGTGTGTGTGCATGTGTGTGCGTGCGTGCGTGCGTGATAGCAAATAGAACAACCAACCAAGTGGACGCCCGATCTCATCAAAACATCACGATCACACCAAATGTGTGTATTCAGCGCATAGAAATAATATAGATAGACAGTGATATAACATAGTGTCGCAGATGGGGTCG
>NW_014631495.1:0-222 GCF_000485595.1 Priapulus caudatus
TGACGAGGAGGGAAGTCTTCCGATGCCCGAGGAAGCACTATGGTTTTTGCTGATCGGCGTGCTGCTGGTGTTCATGGCGCTCGCGCGGGGCCCGATCGCGCGCCTGCCGCTTACGGGCGCGATGATTTATCTGGCCGTGGGCGTGATCGTCGGGCCGGGTGTGCTCGGGCTCGTGCATGCAGACCTTGCGCAGAACGTGCGCACGCTCACCGTGGTGGCGGA
>NW_014631496.1:0-222 GCF_000485595.1 Priapulus caudatus
ACATGCATACATAACGTGGACACGTAATACGGACACGTTACTGGGACATGTCGCATGTACACATAACGTGGACACGTAACACAGACACGTTACTGGGACATGTCGCATGCACACATAACGTGGACACGCAACATGGACACGTTGCACAGATATCTGCCTTGCATGGGTAACGTGAATACACAGTATGTGCATAATCATTGTTATTACCTCCGCCAAGGGGTT
>NW_014631497.1:0-222 GCF_000485595.1 Priapulus caudatus
CCAGCCAGTGTGTTCAAGTGATTGTAAGCAACACGCCATGCATGTCCACACTCACCGAAGATAATACGTTTAACGCCTAATTCTTTAGCTGCATCACGAATACGTAGTGAAATTTGACGCATGTGCTCGTAGTTACCAATGAACAAACCAAAGTTAGCTGCTTCAGAAGCTTTAGAGCTTAGTGTCCAGGTAACACCTGCCGCATGAAAAACTTTACCGTAA
>NW_014631498.1:0-222 GCF_000485595.1 Priapulus caudatus
GAGTGTTTATCTATCCGTACTGTGATCGTCTCTTCACGTACAATGCACTGAGCTACCAAGAATAGACCAACACAAGAGATGTAACCATCTGTCTAACCTGTTTAATTGTCTTGTACACTGTGCCAGGTTAAATCACTGGCTATATGTCCCATAAGCTATATTGCATCCCCACACAGCCACGCTAAAAGGGTCTGTGTCTCCCTGGATACAGAAAACGGGGAC
>NW_014631499.1:0-222 GCF_000485595.1 Priapulus caudatus
GATAGATAGAGAGATAGATAGATAGATATATAGATAGATAGATAGATAGATTGATAGGCGGGGCATCTGGGGGTGGGGAGGCTGGGGTGAGGAGGCTGGGGGTGGGGTGGCGGGGTGTGTGGTGGGATGCACGGAGCGGGGGAGGGGGAAGGTGGGCGGGCGAATGTCCGAATGCGAGTCATTGTCTATTGTGTTTGTCGTTGGAGAGACACGTGCGGCCGG
>NW_014631500.1:0-222 GCF_000485595.1 Priapulus caudatus
ACGCGCGCACGCACTCACGTCCGCATAGGCACACGTACACTGGCATGAAAACACGTGCGCGTGCACATACACACAAACACGCACTCACATGCACGCACACGCACACGTACACGCACACGCACACGTACACGCACACGTGCGCACGCACGCACGCACGCACGCACGCACGCACGCACACACACACACACACACACACACACACACACACACACACACACACAC
>NW_014631501.1:0-222 GCF_000485595.1 Priapulus caudatus
AGCAATAAGAATCGGGATATATCAGCACCATCATTCACAGGATAATTATCCCAAAGAAACGGCTTACGTCCCAACAACTCAATAATCTCCTCCAAATGAGACTCAGGATATTCTTTTGAGCAGACTTTAGGTCCTGTCCAAAAAATATCGACTACTTCCGGTAACCCTTCCCCTAAGTCCTGAAAATAATTCTCCGGCATTTCTCCAAACACTTTTTCCAAT
>NW_014631502.1:0-222 GCF_000485595.1 Priapulus caudatus
AATATTAATCAGCTTTTCTAGTGATTACTATCAAATATAAACAAACAATTAATCATGACAATAAATACATTTATCCGCTACTTAATTGGGCTTCTTTTAATCTGCTTGGTGATCGCGACGGCATCAGCAAATGCCAGTCAACGTGGCGAGGTGGATTACGATATTGATGTCAAAATCGACCCAATTGCACGGACGTTAGAAGGTCGCGGCATCATTACGGTG
>NW_014631503.1:0-222 GCF_000485595.1 Priapulus caudatus
ATATTTCCGCCTGTGTGAACAACGACACAATTATCTCGGTATTTCCATCACGATTAGCATCGCGGTTGTTCTTGTGTGTGAACACGCCTATTGTCTGAGCAGTACGTGGCGGAACATTCCAGTGCATGGTATAGAACCGTTACGACATGGACTTCCACGTAACTTTAAATATCCACTATTTTCCAAATCTATTTCTCTATGATAATAAATCAACATTTAAAC
>NW_014631504.1:0-222 GCF_000485595.1 Priapulus caudatus
GAGATAGCAACTGTCGTGATAGGTGCAGTCGAGGCTTGCGGCTTTCAGTTTGAGTTTGCCGCTCTGCAGCAGATCGGCGAGAAAGCTGTTGGCGTGTTCGACCGGCAGCTCCAGGCCGAGATCGACATAATCCTTGGCTAGGGTATTGAAACAGTGCGGGCAGGCGCTGACGATTCTCTGTACGCCGGTCGCCTTGATCTGCTCGATATTCTCTGTCGCGAG
>NW_014631505.1:0-222 GCF_000485595.1 Priapulus caudatus
GATGGGCATGGGGATGGGGATGGGCATGGACATGGGGATGGGCATGGGGATGGGGATGGGCATGGGGATGGGGATGGGCAGTGGGGATGGGCAGTGGGGATGGGCAGTGGGGATGGGGATGGGGATGGGGATGGGCATGGGGATGGGGATGGGGATGGGCAGTGGGCAGTGGGGATGGGGATGGGCAGTGGGGATGGGGATGGGGATGGGGATGGGGATGGG
>NW_014631506.1:0-222 GCF_000485595.1 Priapulus caudatus
TGGGTAGGTGAGTGTTCTATGGAGGGTTGGTGGATGGTATAGGTATAGTATAAGGGATGGGTGGGTAGGTGAGTGTTCTATGGAGGGTTGGTGGATGGTATAGGTATAGTATAGGGGGTGGATGGTTGAGTGAGTGTTCTAGGGAAGGTAGATGGATGGTATAGGTATAGTATAGGGGATGGGTGGGTAGGTGAGTGTTCTATGGAGGGTTGGTGGGTGGTA
>NW_014631507.1:0-222 GCF_000485595.1 Priapulus caudatus
ATTCTGCTTCTGCATTATTTCACTCCCTACTTATGCGTATGCAATACCCACACACGCTTTAGACGCCAAGGTAACAGTTTTATCTTTATGATTATTCGTTGCTAGATTTACAAACGTTTCACCCACTCGTTTAGTATTTTCTTCACCTAAAGCAGAAAACAAAGAAATCATTGGTGGTGATGACGAAATAAAGACTGACCAAAAGTCTTCCACTGAATCTAG
>NW_014631508.1:0-222 GCF_000485595.1 Priapulus caudatus
CTTCCTCTCCTCCTCCTCCTCCCCTAGCTCTCCTCTCCTCCTCCTTCCTCTCGCTCTCCTCTCCTCCTCCTTCCTCTCGCTCTCCTCTCCTCCTCCTTCCTCTCCTCCTCCCTCCTCCTTCCTCTCCTCCTCCCTCCTCCCCTAGCTCTCCTCTCCTCCTCCTTCCTCTCGCTCTCCTCTCCTCCTCCTTCCTCTCGCTCTCCTCTCCTCCTCCTTCCTCTC
>NW_014631509.1:0-222 GCF_000485595.1 Priapulus caudatus
GAGGAAGAGGGAAGAGAGAGAGAGAGTGAGAGAGAGTGAGAGAAAGCAAAAGAGAAAGAGGGGGAGAGCGCGGAAGAGAGAGAGGGGAAAGAGAGATAAAGAGAGGGAGAGAGAGAGAGAGAGCGAAAGAGAGAGAGGGAGAGAGATAGATAGATAGATAGAGAGAGAGAGAGAGAGAGAGAGAGAGAGAGAGAAGAGAGAGAGAGAGAGAGAGAAGAGAGA
>NW_014631510.1:0-222 GCF_000485595.1 Priapulus caudatus
CAAGCAATCGTGTCCCTCGCACTGCAAGGAGCTGTTAATAATATTAATCCGCTCACACACACGCGAGTATCCGGACACCACTTCGGAACCACGTACATACGCGTTCGTATACATAGTGGTATACATACATACAGACATGCATACACACAGAAACACTCTCTCTCACTCTCTTTCGCTCGCTCGCTCCCTTCCTCTCTATCTCTCTCTCTCTCTCACACACAC
>NW_014631511.1:0-222 GCF_000485595.1 Priapulus caudatus
GACATTGCCCGAAATTACCGCGATGCCGGTTTTGCATTCCTACGAGTTTTTCTCAGATCTAGAGCTTGAGGGCAAACGCGGTGAGATCGCCAAAAAGATTAACAATGAAATCTCAACGCGATTAAAGTTTTTAGTCAATGTCGGCTTAGATTACCTAACACTGGATCGCAGCTCGGACACGCTTTCTGGCGGTGAGTCACAACGCATTCGTTTAGCCAGTCA
>NW_014631512.1:0-222 GCF_000485595.1 Priapulus caudatus
AGAGAGAGAGAGAGAGAGAAAGAGAGAATAAGGAAATGAGAGGAGAGAGAAAGACAGATAGAGACAACGCCAGAGACAGAGAAGGAACAGAGAAAGAAAGAGCGAGCAAGAGAGAGAGAGAGAGAGAGTGAGAGTGAGTGAGAGAGAGTGAGAGAGAGAGTGAGGAGGAAAGAGAGAGACAGAGACAGAACAAAAAGAGAGGAGTAGAAGAAATAAGTGCAT
>NW_014631513.1:0-222 GCF_000485595.1 Priapulus caudatus
CTTCGTCGGCGATCAGCAGGATGCCGTGCGTGTCGCAAATCTTGCGCAGGCCGCGCACGAAATCGGCCGGAGCCTGGTAGAAGCCGCCTTCGCCCTGCACCGGTTCGAAGATGATCGCGGCCACGCGCTTCGGATCGATGTCGGCCTTGAACAGCATCTCGATGTGCTTGAGCGAGTCGGCCGTGCTGATGCCGTGGACCGAGTTCGGGTACGGGGCGTGGT
>NW_014631514.1:0-222 GCF_000485595.1 Priapulus caudatus
AATGAAAAAGCTGCAAACTGTTATTATATAAATACCTTGCTTCTTCTTCGACCTGTTCGGGTCCAGTGAGGCAATGTATAGAGGATAGTTCCTCTTCCAGTGCTCCTGCTTCTTGCAAAAGAAGTACTCCGCCTGGCTCTGGTCATGCTTGCGCTTCTTGGTCTGACCCTGTGCAGACGTCCTAGCATGCGGCTGCACCTTCTTATTCTTCTTCTTCTTCTT
>NW_014631515.1:0-222 GCF_000485595.1 Priapulus caudatus
TGCACGATCCACAAGACAACCTCTACGCGTACCTCACTTCGCTCCAGCAATCGGCGCTGAGCGCGCTCAAGCGCCTGCCGCTCAGGAGCCGCGCCGCGCAAGGCACGCTCATGGCGCTGCGCGCCGTGTGCGCGGCGGGTCTTGCGTACAGCATCGGCCGCGCGCTCCACACCGAACAGGCGTTCTGGGCCGCGATCACGGCGATCGCCGTCACCCAGCACG
>NW_014631516.1:0-222 GCF_000485595.1 Priapulus caudatus
ATTCTCATTCTCATTCTCATTCTCATTTTCATTTTCATTTTCATTCTCATTCTCATTTTCATTTTCATTCTCATTCTCATTCTCATTTTCATTTTCATTCTCATTCTCATTTTCATTTTCATTTTCATTTTCATTTTCATTTTCATTCTCATTCTCATTTTCATTTTCATTTTCATTTCAAATTCATTTTCATTTTCATTCCAAAATTCATTTGCGATGAAA
>NW_014631517.1:0-222 GCF_000485595.1 Priapulus caudatus
TGTTATTATCTACTCTTGATATATAGGTATAGATATAGATATAGATTCCATACACTTACACGCGAGAAAAAGATTCTCGTGTTTGTTCTCGTGTCTATATCTATCTAGGCTAATAAATACATAGATCGTCAGCTGGAAACCTCAAAATACGTATATAATATATATATCAGGGTTCTCCCCAGGATGAAATTGAAACAGGGGGAGGGGGAGGGGTAGAAGGGG
>NW_014631518.1:0-222 GCF_000485595.1 Priapulus caudatus
TTCCTCCTCCTCCTCCTCCTCCTCCTCCTCCTCCTCCTTCTCCCCCTCCTCCTCCACCACCTTCTCCCCACGTTCTCCCCCTCCTCCTCCACCTCCTCTCCTCCTCTCCTCCACCACCTTCTCCCCTCCTCCACCACCTGGCCCTCCGCTACCTTCTCCCCCTCCTCCGCCACCTTCTCCCCAGGTTCTCCCCCTCCTCCTCCACCTCCTCTCATCCTTCTC
>NW_014631519.1:0-222 GCF_000485595.1 Priapulus caudatus
ATCGTGATACTACTAACTACAGCGGAGACAGATGTGCGGGGGTGAGAGTTCACGCGCAGAAGTGAGAGAGGTCACGCGGGAGTGAGAGAGGTCACGCGGGGGTGAGAGAGGTCATGCGGGGGTGAGAGAGGTCATGCATAGGTGAGAGAGGTCACGCGGAAGTGAGAGAGGTCACGCGAGGGTGAGAGAGGTCACGCGGGGGTAAGAGGTCAATCGCGCAGG
>NW_014631520.1:0-222 GCF_000485595.1 Priapulus caudatus
CAACAATACTCATATTGTTCATAGAAAATAGTAGCAACACTATGAGAAATCGGCTATATATATAAAGCACTCGGGCTTCTACGCAATAGCAAATTAACCACCTAGTGGCATAATATAACCCGCACGACTTTAGAGGTATAACAATGGACGATAACGAAGAAGTAATTATAATTGGCACTGCCTTCGATACACCAGCTGATAATTACGATGAAATCGACCAAC
>NW_014631521.1:0-222 GCF_000485595.1 Priapulus caudatus
TAAAGAGAGAGTTTGAGTGAGTTCGAGAGAGACCTCGCCTACGAGTTGGCACGTGTACACTGTCACCATCCGTGCTTAGAATAAAGCTACAAGCGGTTACCGTTTACACCATCGTTACGTCTACTATCTACGAGTTACCGTCTACGATACATCTTAGAGGCTACATGTGTGTGTGTGCGTGTGCGTGTGCGTGTGCGTGTGCGTGTGCAGGTGCGCGTGTGT
>NW_014631522.1:0-222 GCF_000485595.1 Priapulus caudatus
GGCGACGTGACACAGCACGAGCATCGTGACACAGCATGGTACGGGCGACGTGACACAGCAGGTACGGCATGACGCGGCATGGTGATGTAGCATGTCGTGGCATGGGGATGTAGCATGTCGTGGCATGGTGATGTAGCATGACGCGGCATGGTGATGTAGCATGTCGTGGCATGGTGATGTAGCATGACGTGGCATGGGGATGTAGCATGACGTGGCATGGGG
>NW_014631523.1:0-222 GCF_000485595.1 Priapulus caudatus
TTTATCCATCTATCCATCTATCCATCTATTCATCCATCTATCCATCTATTCATCCATCTATCTATTCATCCATCTATTCATCCATTCATTCATCAATCCATCCATTCATCAATCCATCCATTCATCAATCCATCCATTCATCAATCCATCCATCCATTCATCCATCCATCTATGCATCCATTCCATCCATGTATCCATGCATCCGTTCATCCATCCATCCTT
>NW_014631524.1:0-222 GCF_000485595.1 Priapulus caudatus
TGATGTGCATGATGTGTATGATTGATGTGCATGATGTGCATGATTGATTTGCATAATGTGCATGATGTGCATGATTGTAGTGCATGATGTGCATGATTGATGTGCATGATGTGCATGATTTCAATCATGCACATCATGCACTACAATCATGCACATCATGCAAATCAATCATGCACATCATGCACATCAATCATTTGATGTGCATGATTGTAGTGCATGATG
>NW_014631525.1:0-222 GCF_000485595.1 Priapulus caudatus
GGACATGTTCGCGCCAATATAATGCTATTATTGTAAGACTGTCGCGTCTTGGCGGCTTGCGAGGCTTTCACTGCCGCGACACAACGCTATCGGCACGAGACCGGGTTTGGGAGCTGTCGCTGCGAGTTAACGTCGGCGCTGCAGAAGCATATATCGGTGGGGGGGGAGAAATATGAGGATAGGAGGGAGAGGGAGAACGAGACGAACAGCGAGAGAGAGAGA
>NW_014631526.1:0-222 GCF_000485595.1 Priapulus caudatus
ACTAGATAAGATTATATGAAGAAGGGTAGCAGTGTGGTGTCTACACTAGATGAGATTATATGAAGAAAGGTAGCAGTGTGGTATCTACACTAGATGACGGGATATAAAGAAAGGTATAGCAGTGTGGTATCTATACTAGATGAGATTATATGAAGGAAGGTAGCAGTGTGGTATCTCAACTAGATAAGATTATATGAAGAAGGGTAGCAGTGTGGTGTCTAC
>NW_014631527.1:0-222 GCF_000485595.1 Priapulus caudatus
CACCCCCTACCCTAGCTTCCAAACCCCACTCCCAACACCCTACTCCAACTTCCGAACGCCACTCCCAACCCCCTACTCCAGCTCCCGAACCCCACTCCCGACCCCCTACTCCAGCTCCCGAACCCCACTCCCGACCCCCTACTCCAGCTCCCGAACGCCACTCCCCACCCCCTACTCCAGCTTCCGAACCCCACTCCCAACCCCCTACTCCAGCTCCCGAAC
>NW_014631528.1:0-222 GCF_000485595.1 Priapulus caudatus
GCAGACTGTGTGCATGCATGCCTGCCAGCACTACTGCCACTACTGCCACTACTGCCACTACTGCCAGTACTGCCACTACTGCCACTACTGCCAGTACTGCCACTACTGCCACTACTGCCACTACTGCCACTACTGCCAGTACTGCCAGTACTGCCACTACTGCCACTACTGCCAGTACTGCCAGTACAGCAATACTGAGTAGCCTTAAGCACAAGGGCTGAC
>NW_014631529.1:0-222 GCF_000485595.1 Priapulus caudatus
ACACACACACACACACACACACACGCACTCACACACACACACGCGCACACACACACGCGCGCGCGCGCATGCGAAGGAAAAGTGGAGGCTACACTCTCTCACAGAGAGTAGTGGCTTGGTTTCAAAAGCTGCAACATGCATATAACAACGCCGCCTGAGAGAGCCGAGAGAAATGTTCAACGTTCGAGTTGAGGTCAAATATGCGCATGCCATGTGTATCGC
>NW_014631530.1:0-222 GCF_000485595.1 Priapulus caudatus
CTCTCTCTCTCTCTCTCTCTCTCTCTCACCCTCTCTCTCCACATGATCAGCGTTCAGCCATCTCTGACTACCTTCCCGCAAATTACCTGCATGTATAGTAATGGTTTCACACCGTGCCACGGAGCTGCCTGTGTGCCCCACACGGGCTGGTGGGGAGTGGTACTGGGACCACACAACACTCCCAGTCTCTCTCTCTCTCACGCGCACTCTCTCTCTCTCTCT
>NW_014631531.1:0-222 GCF_000485595.1 Priapulus caudatus
TAAATCCTGGCGACATGTTGTACTTACCACCAAATGTTGCGCATCATGGTATCGCACAAGAAAGTAACGATGCGGCGGGTAACAAAACACATTGCATGACAGCTTCTATTGGTTTTAGAGCACCCTCTCTTCAAACCATTAGTAGTGACTATATTCAGTATTTAAATGAAAACAAATCCTCTTCCCTGCGATATCAAGATATACACCCAAAGCTACCAGAAC
>NW_014631532.1:0-222 GCF_000485595.1 Priapulus caudatus
TAATAATAATAATAATAATAATAATAATAATAATAATAATAATAATAATAATAATAATAATAACAACAATAGCAGACACCATCATGAGCGTCATCTAAAATAGAGATTGACGGAGTAAGCGAAAAACAGAGAGTGGGAGAAACCTAGACAAACATAGAGACAGAGAGAGAGAGAGAGAGAGAGAGAGAGAAGATAGAGAAGAGACAGCGAGAGAGAGAGAGA
>NW_014631533.1:0-222 GCF_000485595.1 Priapulus caudatus
TGTTATACTTGACACTCAGCAAAACATGTCACACACACACGCGCGCGCGCACACACACGTACGTACGCACACACACACACACACACACACACACACATGCGCGCACACACGCACGCGCGGTTGCACACAAACGTACAGACAGACACAACGACACACGCGCGCGCGCACGCACGCACGCTCGCACGCACGCACGCACGCACGCACGCACGCACACACACACAC
>NW_014631536.1:0-222 GCF_000485595.1 Priapulus caudatus
TACTACTGCTGCTGCTGTTGTTGCTGCTGCTGCTGCTGCTGCTGCTAATGCTACTGCAGCTGTCGCTGTCGCTGCTGCTGTTGTTGTTACTGCTGTTGTTGTTTGCTGTTGTTGCTGGTACTCGGTAGAGTGCTTAACACCACCTGCGCCACAATGTGTGGGTTGTCAACAACACACTCGCTGGTCGTTTGTACTGCCGCGCCGCGACTCTCTCTCTCTCTC
>NW_014631537.1:0-222 GCF_000485595.1 Priapulus caudatus
AGAGAGAGAGAGAGAAGGAGAGAGGAGAGGAGAGAGGGCGCGTGAGGAGAGGAGAGGGAGAGGAGGAGAGAGGAGAGGAGAGGGGGCGCGCGCGAGATAGAAAGAGAGAGAGAGAGATAGAGGAGAGGAGAGAGGGCGCGTGAGGAGAGAGGGCGCGTGAGGAGAGGAGAGGGAGAGGAGGAGAGAGGAGAGGAGGAGGGGGCGCGCGCGAGATAGAGAGAG
>NW_014631538.1:0-222 GCF_000485595.1 Priapulus caudatus
CTATCTATCTATCTATCTTTCTATCTATCTATCTATCTATCTATCTATCTATCTATCTACTCTATCTATCTATCTATCTATCTATCTATCTATCTATCTATCTATCTATCTATCTATTATAATATCTATATATCTCTATATATATCTATATCTATATCTATATCTATATCTATATCTATATCTCTATATATATATATATATATATATATATATATATATATA
>NW_014631539.1:0-222 GCF_000485595.1 Priapulus caudatus
CTAACTAGCTGCTACTGCTCACTGTGGATGGAAGGCTGCATGGGTTAAGGGGAAAAGAGTTAAAGGGAAGAGGACGCGATCCGAATGCAAAAATACAGCGATAGCGCAGAGAGAGAGAGAGCTAGTGGGAGAAGAAAGCGGGAGAAGGAGGAAGGGGGAGGTCGGGAGGAGACGGTTAAATAGAGAGAAAGGGAGGGAGAAAGGAGGAGAGAGGAAGAGAGA
>NW_014631540.1:0-222 GCF_000485595.1 Priapulus caudatus
ATATATATATATATATATATATCGGGTGAGATCGTGGGCCGCGTGTAAGCAGATTGTCTGTGTGCATGTCGGACGCGATACGAATCGGAATGCGTGCGCTAACATCTTGCTACACGTTTCCCACATTAGGACAAGGAGCACCATGAAGGGAGAAACATGGCGAGCTGGAAGTGTGTGCGTGCGTGCGTGCGTGTGTGTGTGCGTGCGTGAGTGAGTGAGTGT
>NW_014631541.1:0-222 GCF_000485595.1 Priapulus caudatus
CTAATGAACGACATGCTAGACTGGCTCGCCGTCCATAACATGTCGCTGCAACTGCGCATGCGTCCTCCATAGACAGCTGGACAGCGAGACAGAGAGAGGAAGAGTGAAAGAGAGAGAGGGGAGAAAGAGAGCGAGGAAGGGAGAAAGAGAGAGAGAGGAGGGAGAAGAGAGAGAGAGAAGAGAGAGAGAGAGAGAGAGAGAGAGAGAGAGTAGTGTGTGTGT
>NW_014631542.1:0-222 GCF_000485595.1 Priapulus caudatus
CCGGTGTTGACCTATTCAATTAGATTATATAGAGAGGCTGAATCCCGGGGGTGGGGGAATTCGTGTTTGAGGAACGCGGGGGAGGGAAAATTACCAAGAGTTTATAATTAAGCGTGAGGATATTGTGAAAGCTACCGAGACAAACCTTTTCTCTTCCTGACCCACACCCTCTCTCTCTTCTCCGCCCCTCTGCCTCTCTCCCTCTATCTCTCTCTCTCTCTC
>NW_014631543.1:0-222 GCF_000485595.1 Priapulus caudatus
CGCGTTCGAACCGTCGTTGCTGCGATTCCGGTGCTCCGTAGCGAAGGAACGTACGAGGGTGTTCTGGAACCGCGCTGCGGCTCCGTGCATTGTTCGTGCGCTTCGGAACGTTTTTTAGTCTGACCGTGTGACGGCAGACAGAATCCGAGCGACCGAGGCGGAGAGCGAACGAGAGGTGGTAGAGAGAGAGAGCTGTTTTGACTGAGTCTTTGTAGAGGAACG
>NW_014631544.1:0-222 GCF_000485595.1 Priapulus caudatus
GCATACATACCCACACGCACGCACGCGCACACGCACGCACGCACACACACGCACACACACATGCGCGCGCACGCACGTACGCAAACCCACACACACGCGCGCATACCCCCGCGTGCGCACGCACGCGCGCACGAATGCACGCACGCACGCACGCACGAATGCACGCACGCACGCACACACACACACACACACACACACACACACACACACACACACACACAC
>NW_014631545.1:0-222 GCF_000485595.1 Priapulus caudatus
GGTTACGGCAGGGTGGTGTGTTTTTGTTGTATGGTTAGGGGAGGGTTACAGCAGGGTGGTGTGTCCTTGTCGTAGGGTTAGGGAAAGGTTATGGCAGGGTGGTGTGTCTTTATGGTATGGTTAGGGGAGGGTTATGGCAGGGTGGTCTGTTTTTTTCGTATGGTTAGGGGAGGGTTATGGCAGAGTGGTGTATCTTTGTCGTATGGTTAGGGGGAGGGTTAT
>NW_014631546.1:0-222 GCF_000485595.1 Priapulus caudatus
GTGTGTGTGTGTGTGTGTGTGCGTGCGTGCGTGCGTGCGTGCGTGCGTGCGTGCGTGCGTGCGTGCGTGCGTGCGTGCGTGCGTGCGTGCGTGAGTGCGTGCGTGCGTCCTGCTCTCCCTCTCTGCCCCTCCGTCTCTCGCTGTCTCTTACCCTTTCTTTTTCTCTCATTTTCCCCTTTCCCCCTCTCTGCTCCCCCTCTCTGCTCCCCCTCTATCACCCCC
>NW_014631547.1:0-222 GCF_000485595.1 Priapulus caudatus
GCATGGGTAGTCATGCTGACCTGTTTAAGAATTAAGCAAAGAGTTATTGTCAAATCTTGTGTTTGATCATTAAATCAAGTGGCAACTTGGTTTACCGTTGTGCGCTGTTTTTTATCTAAGACTCTAAAATTAACAAATGAATCAAGCCAGAGCCTATAACAATTTGGCTGATAAGAATCGAGATCATTTTTTAACTGGAAATTGGGAAAATCATCGAGAGTG
>NW_014631548.1:0-222 GCF_000485595.1 Priapulus caudatus
GTTAAGACACTGGGGTTTACAGTCAAGATCAATACGGTGGTGATGAAAGGTGTGAATGATCATGAGCTGCCTGCTTTTGTCGAGTGGTCTGCTGTGCATGATATTTCGGTACGATTTTTGGAAGTAATGAATATTGGCGTGATGAAATCACAGTTTCAAGAACGTTTTCTTTCTGCTTTCGATATGAAAACTATGCTAAAAGCTGATTACCAGTTCAGTAGG
>NW_014631549.1:0-222 GCF_000485595.1 Priapulus caudatus
CCCATACTTGTGGGCCAATATAAAACAGCACTTTAATGCCAATGCTTTTAGCATAAGCAGCCAGTCGTTGATTAAACTCTTGGTAGTCCACCAGAATGAGTAAATCTGGCGGGTTTTTACGTAAATTGTCTTTAAGCTTGTTTAGCTCGCCTTTAATAAAGTTATATTTAAGCAAAACTTCAACAATGCCAACAACCGCCAGCGGTGTCATATCGATAAAGA
>NW_014631550.1:0-222 GCF_000485595.1 Priapulus caudatus
GCTGAAGCCCTCAAGTGGTTTAAATTTCCAGAAAACATCCTCACGCAAGATGATCAAGAGATTTATCATTGGTTCGAAGATGGCGAAATGAACACCTCCTATATGGCACTGGACTATCATGTCGAGCAAGGCCGTGGTGATCAAACCGCCATTATTTACGACTCCCCTGTCACTCAGACCAAAAAGAAAATCAGCTATTTAGAACTCCGTGATGAAGTCGCT
>NW_014631551.1:0-222 GCF_000485595.1 Priapulus caudatus
ACGCACGCACGCACGCACGCACGCACGCCACGCACGCACGCACGCACACACACACACACACACACACACACACACACACACACCCTCACCCTCCCCCCTCACACACACAGGTATATGAGATGATGCTGGTGCGACATGGCTTCATGATCGTTGGCGACCCGATGGGAGGCAAGACCTGCGCCTACACCGTGCTTGCCGGGGCTCTGTCGGACATCCACGCCG
>NW_014631552.1:0-222 GCF_000485595.1 Priapulus caudatus
GTGCATCGTGCATCGTGCATCGTGCATACACTGTAGTGCATAGTGCAGAGTGCATAGTGCATAGTGCATAGTGCATAATGCATAGTGCATAGTGCATAGTGCATACACTGTAATGCATAGTGCATAGTGCATAGTGCATAGTGCATAGTGCATAGCGCATAGTGCATAGTGCATAGTGCATAGTGCATAGTGCATGGTGCATGATGCATAATGCATAGTGCA
>NW_014631553.1:0-222 GCF_000485595.1 Priapulus caudatus
ATTTGCGAGAATTAGTTAATTGAGTAAGTTAGAAAATACCACAGAAATAACCGTAAGCAGTCCTGAGGAGATGATGGCCTTGGGTGGGGAGATTGCAAATATATTTCCTCAAGGTGGTCTGGTTTTTTTAAACGGTGACTTGGGTGCAGGCAAAACAACGCTGGTGCGTGGCCTGTTACGTCGCCTTGGCCATGAGGGAGCAGTGAAAAGCCCCACGTATGC
>NW_014631555.1:0-222 GCF_000485595.1 Priapulus caudatus
TTCCCAAGCATCTCACATTCAACAAACATTAGTTCCAGAGACCCCCATCTTCAGGTCTGAGTTAGTTCCAGAGACCCCCATCTTCAGGTCTGAGTTAGTTCCAGAGCCCCCCCATTTTTTACTTTGCAGTGGCACATAGTATACCTACCATAATGTGGGGTGAGTGCCTCCCCCCCCCGGGCCTAGCTATACAGGTTTTCCCTGTAGACAATGTTAGAGGAG
>NW_014631557.1:0-222 GCF_000485595.1 Priapulus caudatus
GAGTGAATTCAGTGGCGAAGGCGAGCAGAATGTCGCGCCGCGTCGCGCCGCAGACCTTGAAGATCACCGCATCGTGGATTCTGCGGTGCTGATCGGCCGAGACCGCTCCGGCCAGCACCAGAAAGCCGCTCAGCAGGGCGACGGCAGCCATCGCTTTGAAGGCCCCACCGATCCGGTCGAGGGTGCGCGCGACGTTGCTCAGCAGCTCGCGGGTGCTGATGG
>NW_014631558.1:0-222 GCF_000485595.1 Priapulus caudatus
GGTGTCCAAAATTTATAATTTATAATTGTACACCTATTTCTATTTTTAAATTTATCTTATATATATGTAATATATAGTAGATATATATCAGAAGTAGGTAATAGGGAAGGGGATGGGGGGGGGGTCCCTATTATCTACTTTTGATATATATCGAAATCTATGGTCATGCATACTAGTGAACGAGATATAATTAAGATACGGTAACATCCCAGTTGGCCTACT
>NW_014631559.1:0-222 GCF_000485595.1 Priapulus caudatus
GGCTTAACGACGAAAATTGATAATTAGCTAGACTACTATTATTGAATATATTATATATATATATATATATCAATAGCTCATAATAAATGTAATAATATGTATATATCAGGGGCTAATAAAGACAAATATTATTTAATGTTAATATAAATATTAACTTTATAATTTGTCTTTATTAACCCCTGATATATATATATATATATCAAGAGTGCATAATAGAGATCT
>NW_014631560.1:0-222 GCF_000485595.1 Priapulus caudatus
GAGCTAAAAACTGGTTAATTTCTGTTAATTATGTTTTAGGATCGGTTGACCGCATCCGAAATTCCGTTTCGAATCTGTAGTCCGGCTAACGTTGACCCGTTCGTTTCAGCGTCATATCAACTCGTTCTGCTATCCGGCCCGTCCCTACCCCTCCACCTCCCCTTCCCGCCCCTCCCCTTTCACCTCCGCTCCACCTCCCCTCTTCCTTCCCCGCCCCTTCCC
>NW_014631561.1:0-222 GCF_000485595.1 Priapulus caudatus
GAGAGAGAGAGAGAGAGAGAGAGAGAGAGAGAGAGAGAGAGGTCGAGCGAGCGCGTGCGAGAGCGAGGACAAGAGATATAAATAGAAAGAGAAAGAGAGAGCGCGATAGAAAGAAAGAAAGAGAAAAAAAAGATGGATAGAAAGGCCCCCCCACACACACACAGAGCGTGCGAGAGAGAGAGCGAGAAGGAGAGAGAGAGAGAGAGAGAGAGAGAGAGAGAG
>NW_014631562.1:0-222 GCF_000485595.1 Priapulus caudatus
CTCGCCACGTAGTGTTAACTACGTGGCGAGTAACCACGTAGTGTTAACGCGAGTAACCACGTATAGTGTAACGCGAGTAACCACGTAGTGTTAACTACGTGCGAGATGGGAACTTGTGGCTAGGATAATAGCTGCCGCCAAAGCGAAATTTTTATATCGGATTTTACCATGCAAATCTTTTGAGCCCATGCCCTTGTCAATGGAGCATCGAAAAAGATCGAC
>NW_014631563.1:0-222 GCF_000485595.1 Priapulus caudatus
AGGACAGGGGGACATAGACCCTACGAGCAGAAGTAAACACCTCCTGTTGAGTATTGTATTATATTCTATTATGTTATATAATATCAAGAGCTAATAATACCTCTTATTAGCTCTTAGGTATTATTAGCTCTTGATAATATGCGCATTATTGGAAAGCCACCGCTGCGTGTCTTGTTATTGAGAGAGAGAGAGAGAGAGAGAGAGAGAGAGAGAGAGAGAGAG
>NW_014631564.1:0-222 GCF_000485595.1 Priapulus caudatus
GCCCGGACATAATGGTCGATCGATTGCTGAGTCGCTCCCCGTTCCAGCAGAATCTCGGCCTGTAATATTTCACCGTGTGCCTCCTGCGGGTAGTGACGTGCCAGCTCATCGAGTTTCAGCAGTGCGGCTGAAGCCTGACCAGCCAGACGCAGCTCTTCAACTGGCCGGTAGAGGTTATGCAAAAAATCGATCCGCGCCTGATAGGCGATCTGCTGTTCCAGC
>NW_014631565.1:0-222 GCF_000485595.1 Priapulus caudatus
GAGAGCGAGAGAGATAGAGAGAGAGAGAAACGAGAGAAACAAAAATTCGGAACACACACACTAACAAGATATATGCGGTAACAAGCAGACGACATTAATCACTGCTTGCCGCCCCGCACCTGTATGCTGATCATCACCTGTATGCTCCTCATCATCCTCATCCTCCTGTCGGCACATAATTACCGATTTGTTTGTATATCGGGCGGATCACCTGTGCGTGTG
>NW_014631566.1:0-222 GCF_000485595.1 Priapulus caudatus
ACTTGTAACTTTGCGGATGTGCGGCAGCATTGATCTATGCATATATACATATCTTTAGTAGTATATATAGTAGTCTATAGTAGTATATGACTCCTATATCAGTCATAGGAGTACCGAGGACTGGGGAGGAGAAAAACGAAAGTACAACCTTACCCAGAAGCTCCCCCGACATTCCTAGAGATTGAAAAATTATTTGACCAACTCTAATTAAGTTACATGTAT
>NW_014631567.1:0-222 GCF_000485595.1 Priapulus caudatus
GGAGTCGAACCCACAGTGAATGGTTTTGGAGACCGATGCTTTATATGCATTCGGCCACTGGGGCGGTATGCATATGGTTACAGACAGGGGCGGCGCCAGGGTATTTTCTTAGGGGGGGCGTAACCAGGTGCGTGTACAGGAGCACGCGAAGGGGGGTGTGGGGGGCTCTCCCCCAGAAATTTTTTGAAATTAGACCCCTCAGATGCGTTTTCTGCGCGAGTT
>NW_014631568.1:0-222 GCF_000485595.1 Priapulus caudatus
AAAGCGGACGAGAAGGATCGCGAATGACGCTGCGGGCAGGAACATGAATATCGCGGAAATCCGGTCATCCGGCCAAATGGCGGGAACCATCCTCCACAATGCGCTCGCTGCATTTGCACGGCTTGATACGGTTCAGGCGCGCAGATCATGCGTGAGGATGAGGCGATCGATGAGCAGTACCGCGCATTCGTGCGCAAGCTGCCGGCATTCATGGCGGAGAAT
>NW_014631569.1:0-222 GCF_000485595.1 Priapulus caudatus
TCCATCTCCATCTCCATCTCCATCTCCATCTCCATCTCTATCTTTACACTGTTTCACCGACCCCCCCCCCACCTCTAACCCACGTACATGCACACAAGCTAGCTCTACCCGTGTAGCCCCTTCACTCCATATACAGTAGCCCACTGTAGCGGGAGCGAATGGGATACACAGCTACGCACGAGCGAGAGCTATATATCACCCCTTCTCTGGTCTCTGGTCTCT
>NW_014631570.1:0-222 GCF_000485595.1 Priapulus caudatus
GTTGTTCTAAATAACTCACTGCGTACAACAACACTTAGCAGGCACGTAACACATAAAACACATAACACACCAGGACACACACATAACACTTAACAACACCACACCCGCACGCACGCCGACACACCCTCGCCCACATTCATATTCACACACACACACACACACACACACACACACACACACACACACACACACACACACACACACACACACACACACACACAC
>NW_014631571.1:0-222 GCF_000485595.1 Priapulus caudatus
ACACACACACACACACACACACACACACACACACACTACACACACACACACACACACACACACACACACACACACACACACGGCGAGAGATGCAGCACGCATGCATGCATGCGTGCGTGCGTGCGTGCGTGCGTGCGTGTGGATGGAAGACGCGACCGAGGACAAAACGTGCGTGCGATGTTACGCATTTTTTTACAATGCGGCAAATTTGTTAATGTTACT
>NW_014631572.1:0-222 GCF_000485595.1 Priapulus caudatus
GTGTATGCACCTACGTGTGTGCACGTGCGCGTGCCTGCAGGCGCGTGCGTGTATGCATCTACGTGTGTGCACGTGCGCGTGCGTGCCGATGCAGGTGCGTGCGTGTATGCATCTACGTGTGTGCGCGTGCGTGTACCTGCAAGCGCGTGCGTGTATGCACCTACGTGTGTGCGCGTGCGCGTGCGTGCCGATGCAGGTGCGTGCGTGTATGCATCTACGTGT
>NW_014631573.1:0-222 GCF_000485595.1 Priapulus caudatus
GAAGTCTGGGGCATGGAGACGCCATTGGAGGGCAGGAGCCGGGCCCGGAGAGGCCACCGTGGGGCCCGGCTTCAGGACGTTTGGGGCCTACAAAGGCCGCGGAGAGGGAGCTGGGCCGGAGCCGAGTCCAAAGAGGTTGTCGTGAGGCCGGAGATCGGCCCGCGGCCGCAGCAGGAGCAGAACGAGCTGGGCCTGGACACGAGGCCGGGAGGCCGCAACTGG
>NW_014631574.1:0-222 GCF_000485595.1 Priapulus caudatus
ACCCGCGCTTCACAAGGGAACTCGCGTGGATTAGGCCTATGTCGCTCCGAGTCGTGAGAGAAGAATTATGTACTTTTGCCACCAAGCACTGCGGCGTGTTTATTTATATAAGAATCGTCGTCATACACGGATTACGTGTAGACCACGAACCTCTAATCCCCGCGGCAGACACAGGTCGACAGGGCTGGTGTTGTCAGTTGCCAATCCGTGCGTGTCTAAGTA
>NW_014631575.1:0-222 GCF_000485595.1 Priapulus caudatus
CTGTTAGCTAACTAACATGATGTCAAACGTGACCCTACCCCAAGTAAAGTATGTTAGCTAACTAACGTGATGTCAAACGTGACCCCACCCCAAGTAAAGTCGGTTAGCTAACTAACGTAATGTCAAACGTGACCCCACCCCCACACCCAAAGTAACGTCTGTTAGCAGACCCCTCCCCCTCCCCAAAGTAAAGTCTGTAAGCTAACTAACGTAATGTCAAAC
>NW_014631576.1:0-222 GCF_000485595.1 Priapulus caudatus
TAAGGGAGGAAGGGAAGGAGAGAGAGGGATGGAGGGAGTTTGGGAGAGAACGAGAGAGGGTGGGAGGAAGGTAGGGAGGAAGGAAGTAGGGAGAGGAATGGAGGAGAGAACGAGGGGGCAGGTAGGGGTACGTTGGAGAGGGCGATGTTAACGTTTTAAGGAGAATTGTTGATTCAGCTTTTGCGAGCCTGTCCGTTATAGAGAAGAATAAAGAGTCGTAGC
>NW_014631577.1:0-222 GCF_000485595.1 Priapulus caudatus
CACGGATGTAGTATTATTAGATTCTAATGTATATGTTAGCGAACACGGATGTAGTATTATTAGATTATAATGTAGGTGTGAGTTAACACAGATATAGTATTATTAGATTCTAATGTATATGTTAGCGAACACGGATGTAGTATTATTAGATTCTAATGTAGGTGTTAGCGAACACGGATGTTGTATTATTAGATTCTAATGTATATGTTAGCGAATACGGAT
>NW_014631578.1:0-222 GCF_000485595.1 Priapulus caudatus
CGATTTTCTAAGAATCACAAGGCTAAAAAAAAGTACGATTCTTATAATAAAAAAAAGTGTGTATCTAATAATACATTATTTATTATTTGTTACTATAGTATTATTAGCTCCTGATAGCACACGGAAGGTGCGGCAGTGGAGAAAAGGTGCATAGACCACGAACTAATATATTAAGTAATATATATATACTACTGAACAACACGCGCGTATATATATATATAT
>NW_014631579.1:0-222 GCF_000485595.1 Priapulus caudatus
CTTACATCTCACCTCCTCTTACATCTCACCTCCTCCTCTTACATTTCACCCCCTCTTACATCTCACCTCATCCTCCTCTTACATCTTACCTCCTCTTACATCTAACCTCCTCCTCTTACATCTCACCTCCTCTTACATCTCACCTTCTCTTACATCTCACCTTCTCCTACATCTCACCTTCTCTTACATCTTACCTCCTCTTACATCTCACCTCCTCTTACA
>NW_014631580.1:0-222 GCF_000485595.1 Priapulus caudatus
GTCATAAGGTAGGGTCTGCATGCATAACCGCTATCAGCTAGCAGAATGCCATGGATCTCTATACCTCTATGGTTTTCCTCCAGGTACCTGAAAAGCAATTAAGTTGCAATTAAATTATAATTATTACAGTGGTGTATTTTCACATTTAGAGAAAACATAATGCATGGTTTGGTAAATTATATTAATTTGATTAATCCTACAGTTTTTCACAATATAAAAAGG
>NW_014631581.1:0-222 GCF_000485595.1 Priapulus caudatus
ATTGATTTGCATAATGTGCATGATGTACATGATTGATGTGAATGATGTGCATGATTGATTTGCATGATGTGCATGATGTGCATGATTGATGTGCATGATGTGCATACACTACAATCATGCACATCATGCACATCATGCAAATCAATCATCATGCACATCCTTGATGTGCATGATGTGCCATCATGCAAATCAATCATTTGCATGATGTGCATGATTGTAGTG
>NW_014631584.1:0-222 GCF_000485595.1 Priapulus caudatus
ATACAGGGATGCAAGGATGCAGGGATGCAGGGTTTCAGGGATACGACGATGCGGGGATACAGGGATGCAGGGATGCTGAGATCAAACGGGCGGACGGCTAGCAGTATAATTACACAGCAACCGGGTCAGCTCCTGGTTCGGCTGAAGAGACAGCGAACATCTGCCCGACTTGATTGAACAGTAAAAACCATTGCCCCCGAGAGAGAGAGAGAGAGAGAGAGG
>NW_014631585.1:0-222 GCF_000485595.1 Priapulus caudatus
CACACACACACACATACACACACACACGCACGCGTACACTTGAACTCCCCCCCCCACACACACACATCCACAGACAGAGGGATTCCCCCTCCCCCGCGCGCGCAGAGAGAGAGAGAGAAACAGAGGAAGAGAGAGAGAGAGAGAGAGAGAGAGAGAGAGAGAGAGAGAGAGGAGGAGACGAGAAGAAGAGAGAGAGAGAGAGAGAGAGAGAGAGAGAGAGAG
>NW_014631586.1:0-222 GCF_000485595.1 Priapulus caudatus
TGTGTGTTTGTGTGCATGTGTGTGTGTGCGTGCGTGCTAGCTTGCGTGCGTGCGTGGGTGCGTGTGTGTGCGTCTGTGTGTGCATGCGTATTTGTGCGTGTGTGTCTGTGTGTGCATGCGTATTTGTGCGTGTGTGTGTGTGTGTGTGTGTGTGTGTGTGTGTGTGTGTGTGTGTGTGTGTGTGTGTGGTGTGTGTGTGTGTCGTGTGTGTCGTGTCGTCGT
>NW_014631587.1:0-222 GCF_000485595.1 Priapulus caudatus
ATGTCACCAAACAGATAACCCATGAGATCAAGATTCATGCCACTGTCCTGAACGATTGCGATAAAGATCATGCCAAGCGCTAGCGAACTATGTGACAGAATGCCTAACAAGGTATCGGTCGATAACTGTTTATTTCTCTCTAAAAAAACAACATCACAGCCAACAGAGAGCCGATACAGGCAACACCGATTATCGGCAAAATATCGATTGAGACCGCAATTG
>NW_014631588.1:0-222 GCF_000485595.1 Priapulus caudatus
CGGGAAGCTGTGAACGCTGTGAACAGACAGGTGGTCGTTCTATACAGGTGGTCGCCCTATACATGTGGCTACACCGTATCACCACCATCCACGGGAAGCTGTGAACTCTGGGAACAGACAGGTGCATGGCCGTTCTATACAGGTGGTTACACCGTATTACCACCATCCACGGGAAGCTGTGAACAGACAGGGCCGTTCTATACAGGTGGCTCACCGTATCTC
>NW_014631589.1:0-222 GCF_000485595.1 Priapulus caudatus
GCGAACTTATTTTTAAATGATGCAGACGGCCCTAAAATAACCGTTAAAGAATTACCTTATAGTTTTGTCACTGAAAAGTAACTTTATACAAACTTACTTTTCAGTACGCTAGTAACAACAACGTTACTCGGCAGATTCCGCTTCTTGGCGCATATGCGGGAATAAAATCACGTCACGAATAGATGGCGCATCGGTAAGTAGCATTACCAAGCGATCTATACC
>NW_014631590.1:0-222 GCF_000485595.1 Priapulus caudatus
AAAGCAGCTACAAACGGCAACAATTGCAAGGCTTCTAGCAACGGCCACGCGGCAGCCACTTCATTAAATTTCATCATGGTGTGAGTCATCATTAACGTCCTAAAACAATCACAAAAGTTGCCATGATCAACACCAACAAATAGCGGGGCTTAGACAATAATTTATCAATCAACTCGATATAGGCACCGACATAATCCAATGAACGTAGCAAGCCATCGCCAC
>NW_014631592.1:0-222 GCF_000485595.1 Priapulus caudatus
CAACAAGATGGCATTCTTAGCCGCCAGTCCGATCAACGTCACCATACCAATTTGAAAATAAATATCATTAGGCATGTCACGCAACAAAACAGCAATGAGCGCACCAGCCATGGCAAATGGCACCGCCATAATGACGGCTAAAGGCAATGCCCAAGTTTCAAATTGCGCAGCCAAAATGAGAAACACCATAATCAATGCCAGTGTAAAAGCGAATAGCGCTGC
>NW_014631593.1:0-222 GCF_000485595.1 Priapulus caudatus
AATTGTAGGTAGCATCCTACGGGCTAAGTTTGAAAATTTAGCCCAACAAGACCTGGTAAATTCTCGTAAACAGCTATTCAAATAACTGGGTCGTTTGGCGGGTTACGGTGCTTTGCGGTCGTTGGTATCACAGCTAAGTAGCCTGGATGCAGCGAAGCGGAATCCGGGATAAACTCCAACAATGGTTAATTACAGGAGAAGCAGGACACCTGGAGCAACATA
>NW_014631594.1:0-222 GCF_000485595.1 Priapulus caudatus
GGCAGGCAGGCAGGCAGGCAGTTAAGTGTGCTGCGCTCTGATCAGATGTGGAGTGAACAGCTGGCAAGCGCTGCTGCCCCGCTCACTACCCGCTGTTACTGATCTCTCCCTACCCCTCACTCTCTCTCCACCCTCTCTCTAGCTTGCTCGCGCTCTCTCTCCTCTTTCTCTCTCTCTCTCTCTCTCTCTCTCTCTCTCTCTCCTCTCTCTCTCTCTCTCTCT
>NW_014631595.1:0-222 GCF_000485595.1 Priapulus caudatus
ATGCTAGACAGTGTATTTGCCCCGGCACGCGTTATCACATAGATTCTACAGCGTGCCGGGGACGACAGTGGGCGAGACAGTGTATTTCCTCTTCATGCGAGACATTCTATATGCCCCGGCACGCGTTATCACATAGATTCTACAGCGTGCCGGGGATGACAGTGGTGGACTAAAGACTTGTATTATTCATGCGAGACAGTGTATTTGCCCCGGCACGCATTA
>NW_014631596.1:0-222 GCF_000485595.1 Priapulus caudatus
AGTGCGGAGGGGGCGCCCCCCTGCGGTGACTATTCTACGTGTGCTAATCTGCCTGGGAACTACACGTGCACGTGCTGGATCGGTTACATGATGAACGACGATGGGGACTGCGTGGGTGAGTATGTACATAGTGTGTGCGTGTGCGTGTGTGCGTGTGTGTGTGTGTGTGTGTGTGTGTGTGTGTGTGTGTGTGTGTGTGTGTGTGTGTGTGTGTGTGTGTGT
>NW_014631597.1:0-222 GCF_000485595.1 Priapulus caudatus
GATTATCTGGTAAGCCCACCGAAACCACCATTCTGCTTTGTCATAACGACAATAGCTAAAAAGCACCTAATATTTAAGTCTGAAATATCTTATGATCAGAATTACTACCCCATTCGGTTCGAGGATAAGATTGTTTATATTGGCACAAACATATTCTCATCTTGCTTAAAATCATTTGAAGCTCTTTATAATGAGGGGCTTAGCAAATCTAGCATAGTAAGC
>NW_014631598.1:0-222 GCF_000485595.1 Priapulus caudatus
GCCACCTATATAGTATTGTAATAAAAGAATAGTTTATGATGGGGGTCCCAAGGCCAAACATTATTATTGTTTATGACGGTGGCCTAATGCCATCTATAAAGTATTGTAGTATAGTGTATGCTGGCGGCCCACCAAGGGCCCACATATATAGTATTGTGTATGAAGGGGGCCTATAAGGCCTCCTATATAGTAGTGTGTGGTAAGCCTTGGTTGCAAGCCGTT
>NW_014631599.1:0-222 GCF_000485595.1 Priapulus caudatus
TCTCTCTCTCTCTCTCTCTCTCTCTCTCTCTCTCTCTCTCTCTCTCTCTCTCTCTCTCTCTATATATATATATATATATATATATATACTAGGCAGGGAGTATGTATGAATTCAGCCGGTAGCATCGTCACCGCAGCGCAGCGTGAACGAGAGAGGACACTCCGGTCCACGTACAGGAGCTGTACCATACGTAACAATATCGCACGCACGCACGCACGCACG
>NW_014631600.1:0-222 GCF_000485595.1 Priapulus caudatus
ATAGATAGATAGATAGATAGATAGATAGATAGATAGATAGATAGATAGATAGATAGATAGATAGATAGATAGATAGATAGATAGATAGATAGATAGATAGATAGATAGATAGATAGATAGATAGATAGATAGATAGATAGGTGAGTAGATGGATGGATCGATGGATGGATGGATGGATGGATGTATGGATGTATGGATGAATAGATAGATGGATAGATAGAT
>NW_014631601.1:0-222 GCF_000485595.1 Priapulus caudatus
AATGAATAACACTGAAAAGTATCTTTATCTTTTTATATAAAGGCGAGTCGTTCTTATTACTATGGATAGGTCGCGGCAAATATTGCCGGATGCGGCAAAAATTGCTAGCCGGAAACTGCCTTAATTAATCACTAATCAAATATAATTCTTCATGAAATATAGACTAATTTGCTATGCTACCTTCCTTATATTAGCTAGTCTTTCCACGCTTTTATCTGCATC
>NW_014631602.1:0-222 GCF_000485595.1 Priapulus caudatus
GCAGGCAGGCAGGCAAGCAGGCAGGCATGCAGGCAGGCAAGCAGGCAGGCATCTCTTTACCGGGTTAGAGCAGCGTGAGTAATGAATGCATGCATGCAAGCAGGCAGGCAGACATGCAGGCATGCATGCAAGCAGGCAGGCAGACATGCAAGCAGTCATGCAGGCAGACAAGCAGGCAGATAGGCAGGCAGGCATGCAAGCAGGCAGGCAGACAAGCAGGCA
>NW_014631603.1:0-222 GCF_000485595.1 Priapulus caudatus
AACGTAAGGCGTGAAAGGCTAATCGAGGAGCAGTTCGGTCAGTGTAGCTCCCGGGTTAGGATAATGGCATCACTCAAGACGCACGTAACGCCATCTGGTGCGATTGATTAACATCGCATGCATGAGTGGCATTGATCACGAATTCTCCATGAATGTACACTTGTCTGATCACGTACCCAACGTAGCACTACTCTCACTCGCTTAGCTTGTATATACTTGCGT
>NW_014631604.1:0-222 GCF_000485595.1 Priapulus caudatus
GACAGGTCGACGCCTGCAAGCAAACGCGGCGCTGTCGTCACACGTTGTCGTCACACGCTGTCACACGTTGGTGTCACACGTTGTTGTCACACGTTGTTGTCACACGTTGTCGTCACACGTTGTCGTCACACTTTGTCGTCACATGTCGTCACATGTTGTCGTCACACGTTTTCGTCCCATGTTGTCGTCACACGATATCGTCACACGTTTTCGTCACACGTT
>NW_014631605.1:0-222 GCF_000485595.1 Priapulus caudatus
GCAGACGAAGCGGCAAAGAAGCATGGCATCAGCAGGCAAACTCTCTACGCATGGCGTAAAAAATTCCGCGGAATGGAAGTTGACGACGTCAAGCGCCTTAAAGGCTTGGAAAGCGAAAACGCGCGCCTGAAGAAAATCTTGGCTGAGCAACTACTAGAAATCAGCATTCTCAAAGAGGTCAATGCAAAAAAGTGGTGAGCGTACCTGCTCGTCGGCAAACGG
>NW_014631606.1:0-221 GCF_000485595.1 Priapulus caudatus
CGGCGTGCGCTCAACGTGGGTGCAGCGGCTGTTTGCTCCGCGCGCGCGGCAGCCTCCGGCGCGCCGCCTTCGCGCGCGGGCCGGGAACGGGAAACGGTCGTTGAATTCAAGGCAAGCGGTTCCTGCTCGGTCCGGAACGGCGCAACACGCCGGCTGCCGCGCCCCGGCGCCTGCCAGGACCCGGAATCAGGCGTGCCCGTCCGAAGTCTTCGTTGAATCGG
>NW_014631607.1:0-221 GCF_000485595.1 Priapulus caudatus
TCGAAGGTTACGAGTATGCCGACAAGACGACGGAGCGCGAGTTCCTATGCTTAGATACGCAGAAGTGGTCTCCGTTATTCCAGCACTGCCAACGTATGTACTGACGTCACAGTTATACGGTGTTGCGTCGCGTCGCGCGCGTTGTGTTGCGTTATGTTGCGTTGTGTTGTGTTGGGTTGCGTTGCGTTGTCTTATGTTGTACTGTTAAGTGTGGTGTTGTG
>NW_014631608.1:0-221 GCF_000485595.1 Priapulus caudatus
AGAGAGAAGGGAGGCGAGGAGAGAAGGAGAAGGGAGGTGAGGGAGAGAGGGAGAGAGAAGGGGAGGTGAGGGAGAGAGAAGGGGAGGTGAGGGAGAGAGGGAGAGAGAAGGGGAGGCGAGGGAGAGAGGGAGAGAGAAGGGGAGGTGAGGGAGAGAGGGAGAGAGAAGGGGAGGTGAGGGAGAGAGAGAGAGAAGGCGAGGTGAAGGATAGGAGGGAGAGA
>NW_014631609.1:0-221 GCF_000485595.1 Priapulus caudatus
CTATACGGCAGCCTGTCTATGAGCTATAGCTGGTACTATAGGCAGCCTGTACTATGGAGCTATAGCTGGTACTATACGGCAGCCTGTACTATGGAGCTATAGCTGGTACTATGGCAGCCTGTACTATGGAGCTATAGCTGGTACTATACGGCAGCCTGTACTATGGAGCTATAGCTGGTACTATACGGCAGCCTGTACTATGGAGCTATAGCTGGTACTAT
>NW_014631610.1:0-221 GCF_000485595.1 Priapulus caudatus
GCGAAGTTCAAGATAATACGTTTGACCAACTTGCAAAGTAATTGCGTCAAAGCGAAAAGAGAGGGTGGTATCCAACTGTTGATTAATTTTTACATTACGTAATGTTTGATGGTGCAATAACTCATCACGTGGTGCGCTGCGCCATATATTTAATATGATGTCATCCTGGCTGTTTACATCATCCGCTGCTATCACCACATCTACACCGGCGATATTATTTT
>NW_014631611.1:0-221 GCF_000485595.1 Priapulus caudatus
TTCAAGCTCCCGGCAGAACCATCTCCCTGGGTCCTGTGCGGAGCCCTTTCCTCTAGCCCCAGGTCCTAGGTGGAACCCCCCTGCCCAATGCCCTGCATTTATGAAACCCCCTCCTCAACCCCCTGTTCACCCCGCCGTACTGCCACCAGTACACTGCGTGAGTCGCGGGGCAATTATTATGCGCGGGCCCTGATTATTATGCGCGGGCCCTGAGCAATCAC
>NW_014631612.1:0-221 GCF_000485595.1 Priapulus caudatus
ATTGTCTCGTCCATGGAATGCCGACATTGTGCTGGAAATGCTAGAGCGTGGTGATTCGGATATTGCTAAACCAGAAAACTTATCCAAACATTTTGGTTTAAAAGAAGACGGTTATTGGCTTTCAGATATACAGGTTAAGGCGATTCTAGATTTACAACTACATCGTTTAACGGGGCTAGAAAAGGATAAAATACTCACCGAATATCGTGAAATTCTTGATC
>NW_014631613.1:0-221 GCF_000485595.1 Priapulus caudatus
CCATCACGTCTATGGTCAAAAAAGTATTTAGAATGGGTGGAGGGCATTGAAACAGAACAAGCTTCGACCAAATTGGTAATTGATCGTTTTATCGAAGTGGGAAAGATGCAGAATGAACAAATGAAGGCTTGCAATAAAGCAATTGGGGTATTGAGTAAAAAAGTACGATACAAAAAGGATTTTGAATTATTGTACACCATACCAGGTATTGGCAAATTAAC
>NW_014631614.1:0-221 GCF_000485595.1 Priapulus caudatus
CAACCACCACAAATGTAACAATCACTGATACTATGATTACAGCAGGTAAATATACAGCAACAACTCCAGCTCCAGATGAGGGTGAAACAGTTACTATATCAGCAACAGTTACAGATAGCGAAGGCAATACTGGTCTGAGTGCAAGTGACTCTGCAGTAGTTGATACAATCGCAGACGCGGCAGCTCCAACAGTGACAATCACTGAAGATATAAATAATGAT
>NW_014631615.1:0-221 GCF_000485595.1 Priapulus caudatus
GAGCAACTTGGGCAGCTTGTTCAACCATGACTTAATGAACCTCCTTGCTCAGAC
This sequence comes from Priapulus caudatus, assembly GCF_000485595.1. Taxonomy (NCBI): domain Eukaryota; kingdom Metazoa; phylum Priapulida; class Priapulimorpha; order Priapulimorphida; family Priapulidae; genus Priapulus; species Priapulus caudatus. The sequence goes on from NW_014631615.1 coordinate 55, forward strand.
CAATGTAGAAAACCTGCGGTTTGGTTCCATACTCATCACGCAACACCCCAACACGCTGGCCCATGACGGCTTTCGCGACCGGATCATTCGGGTCACGCAAGTTACCAATCTTTCGTGCGCCAAATGGACAGGCCTGGGCACAGGCAGTGTTTCCGCCGTTACTGATG
>NW_014631616.1:0-221 GCF_000485595.1 Priapulus caudatus
GTGCGTGCGCGTGCGCGTGTGTGCGTGTGGGCGTACAGGCCTGTGTGCGCGTGTGTGTGTGTATGTGTATGTGGGTGTGAGTGTGTGCGTGCGTGCGTGTCCGACCGTTAATTGAACATCACGCACGTACTTACGGCGGTGGCGGAGGCAGCCGACAGGCGCACGTAGCAGACGTGTTAATTAGTGTTCGAACGACGGCCGTGATGGAAACGGGAGAGAGA
>NW_014631617.1:0-221 GCF_000485595.1 Priapulus caudatus
CTCACTCTCTCACTCTCCCTCTCTCACTCTCTCCCTTTTTCTCTCTCACTCTCTCCCTCTCTCACTCTTTCCCCTATCACTCTCTCTCTCTCTCTCTCTCTCTCTCTCTCTCTCTCTCTCTCTCTCTCTCTCTCTCTCTCTCTCTCTCTCTCTCTCTCTCTCTCTCTCTCTCTCTCTCTCTCTCTCTCTCTCTCTCTCTCTCTCTCTCTCTCTCTCTCTCT
>NW_014631618.1:0-221 GCF_000485595.1 Priapulus caudatus
CAGCCTTTATCCCCTCTCCTCTCCCCCTCCTCTCCCTCTCCCCTCCTCCTCCCCTTCCGCCTCTACCTCCCCTTCCCTCTCCCCCTCCCCTCCCCTCCCTCAGCCCCCCACACCACGGGGAATACCAATCAACTTGTCACGAATCCATCGCGACTAGTGTAATTTCCCGACACCCCACGGCGCCACTGTCGCAGCGTTAAACAAACTTATTGCTAATTGGG
>NW_014631619.1:0-221 GCF_000485595.1 Priapulus caudatus
CGCGGGTGCGGTGCGGTGCGAGTAAGAGGCGGGTGCCAGTCTAGTGGCTGGGTATTATCTGTAACAACGAACACGCGTCCGTTCTCCGCCTACGCGCACGCACGCAGACATGCACGCACGCACGCACGCACGCCCACACGCACGCAGACATGCACGCACGCACGCAGGCAGACATGCACGCACACACACACACACACACACACACATGCACGAACGCACGC
>NW_014631620.1:0-221 GCF_000485595.1 Priapulus caudatus
CACGCACGTACGCACACACACACACACTTAAAAACACACACACGCGCGCACGCTTACACATACACACACAGATACGCACGCACGCACGCACACACACACACGCACGCACCCGCCAACGCACGCACGCACATACACACACGCACGCACGCACGAACGCACGCGCACGAAAACGCAAACGCAAACTCACACATACTCACACACACACACACACACACACACAC
>NW_014631621.1:0-221 GCF_000485595.1 Priapulus caudatus
CGCACGCACGCACACTCTAACCTTGAGTATATACACGCACGCCACGCCGTGTGTCACCGTGGAGACACTGAAGCCCAAGCACGCTAGCGTGCACACGCACACTCGCCGCACGCAACCGCACGTACACACTCATGCACGCGCGCTTATGCACACACACACACACACACACACACACACACACACACACACACACACACACACACACACACACACACACACAC
>NW_014631622.1:0-221 GCF_000485595.1 Priapulus caudatus
TCTCTCTCTCTCTCTCCCCTCCCTCCTCTCTCTCTCTCTCTCTCTCTCTCTTCCCCCCTCTCTCTCTCCCTTTCTCTCCTTCTCCATCGCACTAACAGGCGATTGGCTGCGTTCGTCTGCATCTAATTACCGAATTCTCTCGTGACGGGGGAGCAGACGAGAAGAAGAGAAACACTGACGTTCTGCGGGCATATGAATGGATGAGAGAGGGGAAGAGAGGG
>NW_014631623.1:0-221 GCF_000485595.1 Priapulus caudatus
AGAGAGAGAGAGAGAGACAGAGAGAGAGACAGAGAGACGAGAGACGAGAGAGAATTAAGCGCACTGGCTGGACTTTATTTCATTCATCCTAACACGAAACAAACGCAGATATATTCTTCCCTTAACGAGGCCGATGAAAAAATCTATACACATCTCTCGCTCGCTCTTTCTCTCTCTTTCTATCCCCCCCTCTCGCCCTTCCTCTTCCCACCCCCTCTCTC
>NW_014631624.1:0-221 GCF_000485595.1 Priapulus caudatus
CTTCCTGCAATGTTATTTTCATTAAGGTATTATTCTTTTCATTATTTTCAGCCCATAATAAAAACTAATTCAACAAAAGCAAAGTGACTATTTCTTCTACTAACCATACACTCAAAAACGTTGTTATCGTTGCTGGCGAAGCATCCGGTGATGCCCACGCGGCACGCTTGGTTGCTGAGCTCAAAAAACTTAACGATAAAGACATCAACGCCAGCTTTTCG
>NW_014631625.1:0-221 GCF_000485595.1 Priapulus caudatus
GCTCACGATGATAGCTACACAAATAGACCTGCTCACGATGATAGATACACAAATAGACGTACTCACGATAATAGCTACACAAATAGACGTGCTCACGATGATAGCTACACAAATGGACGTGCTCACGATGATAGCTAAACAAATAGACGTGCTCACGATGATAGCTACACAAATAGACGTGCTCACGGTGATAGCTACACAAATAGACGAGCTCACTGTTT
>NW_014631626.1:0-221 GCF_000485595.1 Priapulus caudatus
GCGCGGGCTCCGTCAGTTTTGTGAATTAAGAGAAATCTTGAGGTTGAGTGAGACTGGATGTCAAGGTTAACATTAGTTTTCGATGTCCGCTAAACCATGTTACCCGAACAACCACGATTGTTGCAGGCAATTACTACTACTACTACTACTACTACTACTACTACTACTACTACTACTACTACTACTACTACTACTACTACTACTACTACTACTACTACTAC
>NW_014631627.1:0-221 GCF_000485595.1 Priapulus caudatus
ATTTAAATCCTACGCCCCGGTGGTTTCAAGCTTTCATCGGTGATCATCCTATACACGAGATTGATAGAAAGGCAGCCGCGGGAGGAGAGAGAGGAGCAGAAAGAGATAAATAGAGAGACAAAGTAAGAGGGAGGATATATAAAAATAGAGAAAGGGAGAGGGGAGAGTAGTGAGCGAGCGAGTGAGAGAGAGAGAGAGAGAGAGAGAGAGAGAGAGAGAGA
>NW_014631628.1:0-221 GCF_000485595.1 Priapulus caudatus
TTAACCCTCTCCTACTGGGTTTGACCTTCCTCCAGCCCCCTTCCTCTCACTAACCCTCTCCTACTGGGTCTGACCTTCCTCCAGCCCCCTTCCTCTCACTAACCCTTTCCTACTGGGTCTAACCTTCCTCCAGCCCTCTTCCTCTCACTAACCCTCTCCTACTGGGTCTAACCTTCCTCCAGACCCCTTCCTCTCACTAACTCTCTCCTACTGGGTTTGAC
>NW_014631629.1:0-221 GCF_000485595.1 Priapulus caudatus
CCTCAATGATAATCTATAATTTCTACGTCAAAGGCATCGCCATCATTCCAACGGAAGCATAAACGCCATTGCTGATTTATCCGTATGCTTTGCTGACCTTGTCTATCACCAACCAGTGCTTCAAGCCTGTCTGTTACCCGGAGGACTTCGCAGAAATTCCAATGTCGCCGCCATATCCAGCAATTGTAGCTTTCGCTCTGCCTGCTTTTGGAAAGCTACCG
>NW_014631630.1:0-221 GCF_000485595.1 Priapulus caudatus
TACGCACGCACACGCACGCGTACGTACGCACGCACGCACGCACGCACGCACGCACGCACGCACGCACGCACGCACGCACGCACGCACACACACACACACACATACACGCACCACACATGCACGCACGCACGCACGCACGCACGCACGCACGCACGCACACACGCACACACGCACACACACATACACGCACCACACATGCACGCACGCACGCACGCACGCAC
>NW_014631631.1:0-221 GCF_000485595.1 Priapulus caudatus
TACTATAGGTGGAGTATACTATAGGGTGTTGCTATAGGTGGAGTATACTATAGGGTGTTGCTATAGGTGGAGTATACTATAGGGTGTTGCTATAGGGTGTTGCTATAGGTGGGGTATACTATAGGGTGTTGCTATAGGTGGAGTATACTATAGGGTGTTGCTATAGGGTGTTGCTATAGGTGGGGTATACTATAGGGTGTTGCTATAGGTGGGGTATACTA
>NW_014631633.1:0-221 GCF_000485595.1 Priapulus caudatus
GAGAGAGAGAGACGGGTGAGATAGATAGAGAGAGATCGATATAAGGAGAGAGAGAGAGAGAGAGCTAGAGACCCTCTAGCGATTCGGCTCGTACCTGCATCTTGCGTCTTCGCAAGGCGCAGAGCAGAGGGCGAGAGAGAGTGAGAGAGAGAGAGAGAGGAGAGAGACAGCGAGAAAGAGAGAGAGAGAGAGAGAGAGCGAGAGAAGAGAGAGAGAGAGAG
>NW_014631634.1:0-221 GCF_000485595.1 Priapulus caudatus
TGCATAGTGCATAGTGCATACACTGTAATGCATAGTGTAGAGTACATAGTGCATAGTGCATAGTGCATAGCGCATAGTGCATAGTGCACAGTGCATAGTGCGTAGTGCATGGTGCATGGTGCATAGTGCAACTATGCACTATGCACTATGCACCATGCACCATGCACTAAGCATGCACGATCCACTATGCACTATGCACTATGCACTATCGTGCATAGTGC
>NW_014631635.1:0-221 GCF_000485595.1 Priapulus caudatus
AGTTCCATTAACGAGTTATTGCGGATTTTACATTTTTCATGCGAGAAATGAATTTAATGTAGGGCAGTGAATTTTTATCTGTTTCTGCCGACGTGTGCGTGTTGTGCTTATTATTGGAGCGGGTGAACTTGGAAGGTCAATGCAGAAGGTGGAGGGAGAGGAAAGGCATAGCTGTAGTGTGTATAGAAGTATATGTTTCATGTATGCATGTGTGCGTGTGA
>NW_014631636.1:0-221 GCF_000485595.1 Priapulus caudatus
GTTGTGATGGTGGTGGTGGTGGTGATGATGGTGGCGGTGTCGGTGGCGGTGGTGGCGGCGGCGGTGGTTGTGGTGGTGGTGGTGGTAGTGACGGTGGCGGCGGCGGTGGCGGTGGTGGTGGTGGTGGTGGTGATGGTGGTGGTGATGGTGGTGGTGGTGATGATGATGATGATGGTGGTGGTGGTGGTGATGGTGGCGGTGGTGGTGGTGGTGGTGGTGGT
>NW_014631637.1:0-221 GCF_000485595.1 Priapulus caudatus
GTGGTAGCAGCGGTGGTGGCAGTGGCGGTAGCGGTGGCGGCGGCGGTGGCTGTGGTGGTGGTGTTAGCGTGAGAGCAGTGGTGACGGTGTTGGGTGGGGTGATGGTGGTGGCAGCGGTGGCTGTGGTGGTAGTAGTGTTAGCGGGAGAGCAATGGTGACGGTGTTGGGTGGGGTGATGGTGGTGGCAGCGGTGGTGGCAGTGGCGGTAGCGGTGGCGGCGG
>NW_014631638.1:0-221 GCF_000485595.1 Priapulus caudatus
ATCTACCCACGAGCGTGATCCACCCAGGTGCGTGATCTACCCAGGTGCGTGATCTATGCACTAGCGTGATCTACCCACGAGCGTGATCTACCCACGTGCGTGATCTACCCACGAGCGTGATCTACCCAGGTGCGTGATCTACCCACGACCGTGATCTACCCACGAGCGTGATCTACCCATGAGCGTGATCTACCCACGTGCGGGATCTACCCACGAGCGTC
>NW_014631639.1:0-221 GCF_000485595.1 Priapulus caudatus
GTACATTATTAATCTGATTAGGGTAGTCGCTACGACCTGTCGCCATAATAATATCAGGGCGCGCTGCTTTAGCTACCGCAGGGTCGATTTCTGGGTCAGGGTTAGATAGGGCGAATACAATCGGCTTAGGAGCCATTGCTTTGACGGCTTCTTCGCTGAGTAGATTAGGCCCTGAAACACCAATGAAAATATCGGCATCAGTGCAAGCGTCTAGTAAGGAA
>NW_014631640.1:0-221 GCF_000485595.1 Priapulus caudatus
GATCGATAGATAGATAGATAGATAGATAGATTGATAGATAGATAGATAGATAGATAGATAGATAGATAGATAGATAGATAGATAGATAGATAGATAGATAGATAGATAGATAGATAGATAGATAGATAGATAGATAGATAGATACAGATAGATAGAGGAGAGGGGAAGAGGGTGGAGAGAAAGAGGGAGAGGGAGGAGAGAGAGAGAGGAGGGAGGGGGAA
>NW_014631641.1:0-221 GCF_000485595.1 Priapulus caudatus
CCTAGACCCCCCGCATTGGCTACATATTTCTGCAGTGGCACTTTTTGGGACGCCACTACGGGCCTGCTATACGTATCACGATACAGCTTTCACGATACGATACGTATCATGATACAGCCTTCACGATATGATACGTATCACGATACAGCCTTCACAATATGATACGTATCACGATACAGCCTTCATGATCTGATACGTATCACGATACAGCTTTCACGATA
>NW_014631642.1:0-221 GCF_000485595.1 Priapulus caudatus
TTACAGATAGCTACGTGTGTATTACAGTAAGTCTAAGTGCGTGTAACAGATAGCTACGTGTGTATTACAGTAAGCTAAGTGCGTGTAACAGATAGCTACGTGTGTATTACAGTTAGCTAAGTGCGTGTAACAGATAGCTACGTGTGTATTACAGTTAGCTAAGTGCGTGTAACAGATAGCTACGTGTATATTACAGATAGCTAAGTGTGTATTACAGTTAG
>NW_014631643.1:0-221 GCF_000485595.1 Priapulus caudatus
ATTGGTGACAAATTGCTCATCGAAGTTGCGAAACGGTTAAATGAGACATTTCGAGAAACGGACGTTAATGCACGCATTGGTGGTGACGAATTTATCACTATGCTTCATTTGTCGAACGATGCTGACACTATTGGGCAGGTCATGCAAAGATTGACTGAAAACTTATCAAAACCTTGCTTGATTGAAAACAATGAAATAGTTATCTCAGCCAGTATAGGCGT
>NW_014631644.1:0-221 GCF_000485595.1 Priapulus caudatus
AGAGCGCGGGAGAAAGCGCATGAGAGAAAAAAGCGAGCGAGAGAGAGTGAGACCAATGAGAGAAGGAAGGAGAGAGACCGAGAGAGAGAGAGAGAGAGAGAGAGAGAGAGAGAGAGAGAGAAGAGAGAGAGAGAGAGAGAGAGAGAGAGAGAGAGAGAGAGAGAGAGAGAGAGAGAGAGAGAGAGAGAGAGAGAGAGAGAGAGAGAGAGAGAGAGAGAGAG
>NW_014631645.1:0-221 GCF_000485595.1 Priapulus caudatus
CTGCTGATGTGTCGCTGAGTGCTCGCCGCGGTGCGTGAGGGAGGGGGAGAAGGGGAGGGAGGGAGGGAGGGAGTGTGCGCATGTGCGCTCGTGCTCCTGCTGTTCCTGATGTCGCTTCCTCCCCTCCCCTCTCTCTCTCTCTACTAAATCTCCCCTCCCCGCTCTCTCTCTCTCTCTCTTTCTCCTCTCTCTCTCTCTCTCTCCTCCTCTCTCTCTCTCTC
>NW_014631646.1:0-221 GCF_000485595.1 Priapulus caudatus
AGGAGGGGATGGGGAGAGGGGGAGAGGGAGCAGACAATATTAGCCATGACAGTGGCAAGTACGATACCGACTATGTCCATCATCAAGCCCGTACCAGCCTGCAAACACACACATACATATAGACATATTCATAGAGAGAGAGAGGAGGAGGAGGAGGAAGAGGAGGAGGAGGAGGAGGAGGAGGGAAGGAGGGAGGAGGAGGAGGAGGAGGAGGAGGAGGA
>NW_014631647.1:0-221 GCF_000485595.1 Priapulus caudatus
AACCCTCCTTCCGCTCTTCCTCTGCCACCTAATGCTGCTCTCTGATCCTTCCCTCGTGTTGACCCTCCTTCCGCTCTTCCTCTGCCATCTTACTGCTGCTCTCTGATCCTTCCCTCGTGTTAACCTTCCTTCCGCTCTTCCTCTGCCATCTTACTGCTGCTCTCTGATCCTTCCCTCGTGTTTAACCCTCCTTCCGCTCTTCCTCTGCCATCTTACTGCTG
>NW_014631648.1:0-221 GCF_000485595.1 Priapulus caudatus
AGAGAGAGAGAGAGTCGTTGTGTGGGCGTTTTAGGCAGGCACTACTAACTGCTGGCCAGGCCATTGGGCTGAAACAGCACGCAAAGAGAGGGGAGCGAGTGAGAGTGACTGCGGAGAGAGAGAGGGGGAGGAGAGCGAGAGCGAGCGAGAGCGCGAGAGAGAGACAGTACTTGGGGTGAAGCGAGAGGAAGAGAGAGAGAGAGAGGGAGGGGGGGAGAGGC
>NW_014631649.1:0-221 GCF_000485595.1 Priapulus caudatus
CCCTGTCTTTTTAGCTTTTCTCCGCTTTTTCACCATAGATTCAATGACCTTTTAGATATTAGGAACTGCACCGTAAGCACCAGCACGGTATTTAGCATATAAGTTGTCATCCCTTCTTACGCCCGTCATTTCATCCATTCGCCATGCCTCACTGTTGCAAGCCTCATCTTTTTCCACGAGCAGGACTTGCTCTTTATTGAGTAAATCCATTATTTCGTGGG
>NW_014631650.1:0-221 GCF_000485595.1 Priapulus caudatus
CAGATTTGAAGTATGACTTCGACAGCAGCCCGTCGTACAGGAGTACGACTCAGAGTGTGCACTACGCGGCAGATGCGGAAGAGCAGCATGAGCGCGGCGAGTGGATCCACCAGCTCGACTTTCTCATGTCCTGCATCGGATTTGCTGTCGGACTCGGCAACGTGTGGCGGTTTCCATATCTCTGCTACATGAATGGAGGAGGTTTGTGTGACTGTCTCACT
>NW_014631651.1:0-221 GCF_000485595.1 Priapulus caudatus
GGTTTGAGCGGTATGCCTTTGCAAAGAGCAAACCGCGGGAAACTGCGGGACGCAGAGCTAAGGGACTACCGGAGACAGAAGGCCTTTTGATCGGTCCCTGTCTCCTATGTCTGCCGGGCCGCCAGAGGATTTAATCTGGCGGCCTTTTTTATTTCCCGCCTGCTCCATCCCATTACTGTTTGTTTGCTGGCACCGCCGGTGCTTGTCGTACTCATTTTGAC
>NW_014631652.1:0-221 GCF_000485595.1 Priapulus caudatus
CACCATCAATGGTGTAATACGGGTCGGTAAATGCCGCGCTATAAACTGTATTCGCGCGATCAGTATTCACATTTATTGATAATCGCTGGCCTGTACCAAACAAGTTTTCTTGCGTAAGCCCAACATTAAATAACAAACCCTGTGTTTGCGAGAAACCCGCACCGATATTAAAGCTACCTGCTAACTTCTCTTCTACAGTAACTTTAAGATCCACTTGGTTA
>NW_014631653.1:0-221 GCF_000485595.1 Priapulus caudatus
CATTTAAAACTATTACTGGCAGACGATTTCAATGACATGGTAGAAGAAGGCATTGATATCGCCTTAAGAATAAGCAAACTGCCTGACTCAAACTTCATTGCCAAGAAAGTAGGAAAGCAAGCCTTGCGACTCGTTACAAGTCTCGACTATGTTGAAAAATTTGGTGCACCCTTAAACCCAGAAAGCTTAAACAGGCATATATGCATCGTTGACAATTCAGT
>NW_014631654.1:0-221 GCF_000485595.1 Priapulus caudatus
GAGAGAGAGAGAGAGAGAGAGCGAGAGAAAGTAAAGGAGCGAACGAGAGAGAGGCAGAGGCAGAGACAGAGAGAAAGAGGGGTGGGAGAGAGAGAGAGAGAGAGAGAGAGAGAGAGAGAGAGAGAGAGAGAGAGAGAGAGAGAGAGAGAGAGAGAGAGAGAGAGAGAGAGAGAGAGAGAGAGAGAGAGAGAGAGAGAGAGAGAGAGAGAGAGAGAGAGAGA
>NW_014631655.1:0-221 GCF_000485595.1 Priapulus caudatus
AATATAGACAGACAGGCCTTCATTCGTTTTAGATTTGCACGGGAAACGCAATCAATATTATTATTATTACATGAGATGTTTAGCGTGTGTATTATATACCTACTGACTCGATGTAATAATGCAAGCATGCCAATGCTCAATTAAATAGAGAAAGAGCGCGAGAGAGAGAGAGAGGGAGAGAGAGAGAGAGAGAGAGAGAGAGAGAGAGAGAGAGAGAGAGA
>NW_014631656.1:0-221 GCF_000485595.1 Priapulus caudatus
TTATATTTATATATTAAATTCTTCGGTGCCGCGTTTAAACATCTCGGTTATTTAGCACGATGCAAGCTAGCAGCCATCGAACCATAAACCACACTTTTGATGAGTTATGTTCAAGCCGCAGTTTACGCGGAACTAAAACCGAAGTAGACGTAGAATAAAACCGTAGCGCGTGCAACTCAACGATTTACAGGTACGCAGAAGACGCAATTCATGCATATGAG
>NW_014631657.1:0-221 GCF_000485595.1 Priapulus caudatus
CTCGCGGGTGTATAGGTACCTGTTATGTGCGTGCGTGCTCGTACGCGTATATAGCTATCTGTTATGTACGTGCATGCGTGCGTTCACGCGGGCGTATCGCTATCTGTTGTGCGCGTGTGCGTGCGTGCTCACGCGCGTATATAGCTTGTTATGTGCGCGCATTCTCGCGGGCGTATAGGTATACCTGTTATGTGCATGCGTGCTCGAGCGCGTATATAGCT
>NW_014631658.1:0-221 GCF_000485595.1 Priapulus caudatus
ATGTGGGCTTTTCCTGAAAAAGATGAACATGTGAAGTCATTTACAATGAATACAAATCAAGTTTTGAGCAACCGAAGAGTTTACAAGACTTCATTAATACTTCACTGACAGAATCAGCATCTTATGCCGCTGTATTTGTACCCGGTGGGCATGGCGCAATGTTAGGTATTCCAGAAGATGAAAATGTAGGGAAAATCTTAAACTGGGCACATGAAAACGAC
>NW_014631659.1:0-221 GCF_000485595.1 Priapulus caudatus
ATTTCACAGCAACTTCGACTGCGATTCTGGAATCGCTATCGAGTTGCATGAAAAAGTCGCAAGTCTGCGCTAGGCTTAAGAGTGTTATAACGCAATACCCGTTAAGACGCCAAGGGCGACGCACGTCACCAGATGGCGCTGTTCATTTGGCAATATATCAGAAATTCTTCAAGACCTCATGTAGTACGCGTATGCAAAGTTTCACAATTCTAACCAAAAGT
>NW_014631660.1:0-221 GCF_000485595.1 Priapulus caudatus
AAGTCGCTTACGTTGTTAGAATTGGCCCTCCCGTGTGCTGCGTGCTGCGCGGGAGACAGCTTAATAAAGGAAGTGAGAGAAAGGAAAAGAAAGATTGGAGAAACATTGAGAAAGCCAATTTGAAAAATTGGTTAATTGGGGTTGCTTACCACGATTAGAGAGAGAGAGAGAGAGAGGGAGACAGGGAGAGAGAGACAAGAAAGAAAGAAGACGAAGGGAGG
>NW_014631661.1:0-221 GCF_000485595.1 Priapulus caudatus
GAGAGAGAGAGAGAAAGAGAGTGAGTGATAGGTATAGAGTTTACCTGATTTTCAAAATCATGAAAGCTGCTTGCGACTTACAGTTATTAGTGGCTCCTGCGGGCATAGAATCGCGCGCAACTCAAAACGTTATTACCGCATGCACGCGTGACGTCACGCACCAACCTCAGTAAAGGAGCGCTCACAATAGAGCGTTCATGTCGACTTATGCTGTGTGTGTG
>NW_014631662.1:0-221 GCF_000485595.1 Priapulus caudatus
CACGCACGCACGCACGCACGCACCTACGCGCGTCAAACTCACCTATGCATGTACACGCACGCACGCACGCACGCACCTACGCGCGTACAAACTCACCTATGCACGTACACGCACGCACGCACGCACCTACGCGCGTACAAACTCACCTATGCACGTACACGCACGCACGCACGCACGCACGCACGCACGCACCTACGCGCGTACAAACTCACCTATGCACG
>NW_014631663.1:0-221 GCF_000485595.1 Priapulus caudatus
CGGGATGCTAATAACACGAAAATTAGAACCATTTAGAACTATCCTAATTATCCTAATTGGGAGTTTAGGAAGCTGATGCAAACTAACACCGCATGTGCTACGATCTTCGTTTAGTACAACACGAATACGAGAATGTTAATACTTATGGATATCATATATATTTCAAAAATGACGAACCCGTGTGTGTGTGTGTGTGTGTGTGTGTGTGTGTGTGTGTGTGT
>NW_014631664.1:0-221 GCF_000485595.1 Priapulus caudatus
CGAAAAACAGTGTAGAGGGCAATAACTCCAGGGGGAGAGAGATCAGGATGCGCCTGGCACGGCCGCCAGTCAGCACCTGAAATGAATGACATATCGCGATAAATTTCACAGCGCTAGCTAGGCCGATAAACATACGCCACACATGTCCCGAGGCTGCCATGCTGCCTGCCATTAGCACAGCAGCAGCAGCAGCATCAGCAGCAGCATCCTGCCGCGTCAAG
>NW_014631665.1:0-221 GCF_000485595.1 Priapulus caudatus
AACGTAGGAAGAACGTGTGAGAAAAGCTTTGCGACTCCTAGAATCTCTTTCCCTTCGGTACTTTTCAGAGACCTGGCGATGATTCTGTGCGATCCGTACGCCGTTAACTTCATGGCGCAGTCGGCGATCAAAGTGTCTTCAGCAGTCTGCAGCTTCAGAGCACCTACCGAGGGTGAGCGCGTGATCACAGAGAGAGAGCTAAAATGTCTTTGCTATATCGC
>NW_014631666.1:0-221 GCF_000485595.1 Priapulus caudatus
TAGTGGATCAAGCCATTACCCGCATCACACAAAGCGCGGGTCTCGAACGCTTCAGTGAGTTTTTAAAACTGATTAATCAATTATCACAACATGACGACTATCGCCTACTGTCTAATGTCCAGCTGCAAAGCTTTGAGGATAACGCATCCCTAGATCAAATTAGTGAAGTCGTTGACTTTATCACCGCCAACTTTGTTAACGCCTTCAACATGGAAGAGGTG
>NW_014631667.1:0-221 GCF_000485595.1 Priapulus caudatus
GGTGGTGTTGGTGGTCGTGGTGGTGTTGGTGGTGTTGGTGGTCGTGGTGTTGGTGGTGTTGGTGGTGTGGTGGTGTTGGTGGTGTTGGTGTTCTGGTGGTGGTGGTAGTGTTGGTGTTGGTGGTGTTGGTGGTGGTGATGTTGGTGTTGGTGGTGGTGTTGGTGTTGGTGGTGTTGGGGGTGGTGGTGTTAATGGTGGTGGTGGTGGTGGTGGTGGTGGTG
>NW_014631668.1:0-221 GCF_000485595.1 Priapulus caudatus
CGGGGGATAGATAGATAGACGGGGGATAGATAGATAGACGGGGGATAGATAGATAGTCGGGGGATAGATAGATAGACGGGGGGGATAGATAGATAGACGGGGAGGATAGATAGATAGGACGGGGAGATAGATAAATAGGACGGGGCGATAGATAGATAGACGAGGGGGGATACATAGATAGGACGGGGGGAATAGATAGATAGGACGGGAGGATAGATAGA
>NW_014631669.1:0-221 GCF_000485595.1 Priapulus caudatus
GAGAGAGAGAGAGAGAGAGAGCGAGAGAGAGAGAGAAAGAGCGAGAGAGAGAGAAAGATGGGAGGGGGATGAAAGGCAAAAAACGAGCGACAACAATGCTAAAAGAAAAATGGTAGAGAGTGTCAGCGAGAGAAAACTGAAATCAAAGCAATAGAGAGAAAGAGAAAGAGACAAATACAGAAAGAAATTGGTATGTCGAGAGAAGGGGTGTGGGGGGGGGG
>NW_014631670.1:0-221 GCF_000485595.1 Priapulus caudatus
GACAAGAAAGTCATATGACTCTTCTTTTACCTTAAGCATGGCTGAAGCTCCTAACAAAAAAGGGCACTCAAAATTAGAGGTGAGCAGATGTTTAAAGGATAACAATATTAAACCCTTAATTGATGATGTCATCTGACAGAAGGTGAGTTTTGAAGACAATAAAACAGCAATGCATTGCTTCCTTAAGCTATAAAAAAGTGATTAAATAATATCCTACATTT
>NW_014631671.1:0-221 GCF_000485595.1 Priapulus caudatus
TGTGGGGGGGAGGGAGGCAGCGAGGCATGAGGGAGGCATGCAGCGAGGCATGCGGGGGAGGGAGGCATGCAGCGAGGCATGCGGGGGGAGGGAGGCATGCGTGGGGAGGGAGACATGCAGCGAGGCATGCGGGGGAGGAGGCAGCGAGGTAAGGGCAGGCAGGTGTCACACGAAAGACTGTTATTATATTGCTAAACGCGTAAACGACAACAGCAACTTGT
>NW_014631672.1:0-221 GCF_000485595.1 Priapulus caudatus
CTCTCTCTCTCTTTCTCTCTGTCTCTCTGTCTCGCTTTCTCGTTCTCTCTCGCTTTCTCTCTCTCTCTCTCTCTATCTCTCTGTCTCTCTCTCACTCTTTCTCTCAGTCTGTCTCCCTCTTCCATTGTCTCTCTTGCTCTCTCTGTCTCTGTCTCTGTCTCTCCCTCTCTCTCTCTCAGTCTCTCTCCGCCCCCTCTCTCTCTCTCTCCTCCTCTCTCTCT
>NW_014631673.1:0-221 GCF_000485595.1 Priapulus caudatus
GGTCAATATAAAATAGCCCAGCTGGAACGCGAAACGGGTAACCTGACAGTGCTAACAGGTGCAAGCCTGGATGAGTCGCCATCGTTTTCACCCAATGGTAAAATGGTGTTATACGCTTCGACACGTGGCGACAATGGCGTACTCTATGTCGTATCGGTTGATGGTCGTTCTAAGCATAAGCTGTCGGACCAGGCTGGTGATATCCGGGAACCCGTCTGGGG
>NW_014631675.1:0-221 GCF_000485595.1 Priapulus caudatus
GGCCACCTCAGGGTTACTATCGGCCACCTCAGGGTTACTATCGGCCACCTCAGGGTTACTATCGGCCACCTCAGGGTTACTATCGGCCACCTCAGGGTTACTATCGGCCACCTCAGGGTTACTATCGGCCACCTCAGGGTTACTATCGGCCACCTCGAGGGTTACTATCGGCCACCTCGAGGGTTACTATCGGCCACCTCAGGGTTACTATCGGCCACCTC
>NW_014631677.1:0-221 GCF_000485595.1 Priapulus caudatus
TAAAAAGAACACTCTACGGGACACATAAATCTAACTTGTTGATTCATCTAAATAACAGCTTAGCACATGTTTCAGCCTCTAGAGGCCAGTTAAAGCTGTTGTCTATTGTGCTGTTGCTAGCACAAAGTTCCGTTCTTAAAAGAAGCGATGGTTTGTCAGCAGTCATAGTTGTCGATGATATAACATCGGAGCTTGATATTACTAACCAAGCGGTGCTTCTT
>NW_014631678.1:0-221 GCF_000485595.1 Priapulus caudatus
CCCCCGTGCGCATGCGCAGCCGTTTCGTGATCAACCGGTCGGCGGGGGACGATGACGTCGCCACGGTGGTTAGCATCCGGTATACAGATTTGTCTGCGACGCTTGCTAACTGTATACCTGTGTATGTATTTAGACCAATATTTGTTTATTTATTTATATTTTCTTTTGTATTCGTCTATTTATTTTTATTGATATGTATGCTTATAATGTGTTCATATATT
>NW_014631679.1:0-221 GCF_000485595.1 Priapulus caudatus
TGTAGTCTGTCTGGATAGCATGCCAAGCAGGTAAGCTAATCTATCCTGTAGTCTGTCTGGATAGCATGCCAAGCAGCTAAGCTATCCTGTAGTCTGTCTGGATAGCATGCCAAGCAGGTGAGCTAATCTATCCTGTAGTCTGTCTGGATAGCATGCCAAGCAGGTAAGCTAATCTATCCTGTAGTCTGTCTGGATAGCATGCCAAGCACAGGCTTTCATTT
>NW_014631680.1:0-221 GCF_000485595.1 Priapulus caudatus
ACCAACACTCTGGCGGACGAAGACGGACTAGGCACGATCACTTACCAATGGTATGCCGATGGCGTAATCATTACTGGTGCGACGGGATCAACCTTTACCACGACACAAAGTGAAGTCGGTACAGCCATTACGGTTGTTGCCAGTTACACTGACAACGAAGGTCATGCTGAATCGGTTTCGAGTTCTGCTACATCGGCGCTGGTTAATGTAAACGATGCACC
>NW_014631681.1:0-221 GCF_000485595.1 Priapulus caudatus
TCCTCCTCTCTCTCTCTCTCTCTCTCCCCCCTCTCTCTCTAGTCGCGTGCATTATTTAGCAGTTCATTAGCCAGCGCTTCTCTCTCTCACGTCCATCTCTCGCCTAGCCGCCCGCATGAATGTTTGATGGTCTGGCGCGCGTCAGCCAGCAGCAGCTCCTACTAACTGTTGACCTCGAGTGTCCGTGCTGCCGGTGACCCAACAGTGTAGGGGTGGTGGTG
>NW_014631682.1:0-221 GCF_000485595.1 Priapulus caudatus
CTTCTTCGGTAAATTGCTTTCTTTGATGTGATTGTGCAGCGCATTGACAGACAAAAGATGATGCGATCATTACAAGATGATGCTAACATACACGCTTTATTAAAAACATACGCGAGTTCATTTTACTACCAAACAATTGTCATCCAAGATCAACGTGTTGATCAACGCCCCGCCGTACACGTATACTATATATATATATATATATATATATATATATATAC
>NW_014631683.1:0-221 GCF_000485595.1 Priapulus caudatus
TGCGTGCGTGTCTCTGTGTGTGTGCGTGTGTGCATGAGTGCGTGCGTGCGTGCGTGCGTGTCTACAAGGAATTGTCGACAGCTGCTAGATATGGCTCCATTAGAGGACATCATTGCGTGTGACGTTGCAGATGCAGCAGCAGCAGCAGACGGTGCAGCAGCAGGCAGACGGTGCAGCAGCAGCAGACGGTGCAGCAGCAGCAGCAGACGGTGCAGCAGCAG
>NW_014631684.1:0-221 GCF_000485595.1 Priapulus caudatus
GAGCACACGCACGCGCGCACATACACACGTTATAGTAGGCGCTGCCTTTTGTCGCTACCCGCACTTTCTTTCTTTCTCTCTCCCATTCTCTCTCTTCCTTTCCCTCTCTCTCCCTCTCTCTCTCCCCTCTCTCTCTTCCTGACTTCTTCGCGCGTGTAGAAGTTTTGCCTGTGTGGCCCTTGCACAGGCTCTCGCATCCCGCTCGAACCGGCACTGGACTG
>NW_014631685.1:0-221 GCF_000485595.1 Priapulus caudatus
TATATATATATATATTGCTTACATTAGTTGAACTAAATCACAATGTCACTCTCATATCATAATATTTTCGTATTTTCCCGCTGAGTGGCGCTTCTGTTGCACGCTCGGTATTCCGCAGAAGGCAGAAAGGTGCGATATGATAATGACTACTAGGCACTTTAATTGAATTTAATTAATTTTTTTTTGGGGTTAGGGTTAGGGTTAGGGTTAGGTTTTTTTTT
>NW_014631686.1:0-221 GCF_000485595.1 Priapulus caudatus
GTGTTCTGGAAAGGGTGAGGTGTGGGACTGCGAGGGGAGCCTGGCGTGGGGTGATGTGATGTGCGGCTATGAGGTAGAGCCTGGTGTGGCGCGGGGTGTGGTGATCTAGAGGTGTGGGATTGCGGGAAGAAGCTTTGTACGTGCGCATTATTGTGTATGTATATGTGTGCGCGCGCGCCCGTGTGTGTGTGTGTGTGTGTGTGTGTGTGTGTGTGTGTGTA
>NW_014631688.1:0-221 GCF_000485595.1 Priapulus caudatus
TGTACACGCACGCACGCTCGCTCGTACACGTACGTGCACACGCACGCACTCACGTGCACACGCACACACACACACATACGCACGCATGCACGCACGTTTACGTACACACGCACGCACGCACGCACGCACGCCTACGTGCACACGCACACACACACACACGCACGCACGCACGCACGTTTACGTACACACGCACGCACGCACGCACGCACGCACGTCTACGT
>NW_014631689.1:0-221 GCF_000485595.1 Priapulus caudatus
TATTTCAAATCGACCGGGGCTAAAAAATTACTGCTCCGTTTTGCCGGTCTAGAACCCGCCTGATCTGGAGAGAGAGCGCAGCACTGATGGCAAGCTTGAATCCGACATTTCATCTGCTGGTGGTCGACGATAATCCGACCAATCTGGAACTGATGGCGCGCATCGTTGAGAACCATCTGCCGGAAGTCCGCTGTCTGACCGCGTGCAGCGCGGCAGAGGGG
>NW_014631690.1:0-221 GCF_000485595.1 Priapulus caudatus
ACACACACACACGCACGCACGTACGCACGCACGCACGCACACACACACAAACGCACAAACACACACACGCGCACGCACGCACACACACAAGCACACACACACACACGCACGTACGCACGCACGCACGCACACACACACACATGCACGCTCACGCACACACGCACACACACACACACACGCACGCACGCGCGCGCACGTACACACACACACACACACACACA
>NW_014631691.1:0-221 GCF_000485595.1 Priapulus caudatus
GTATGTATGAAAAAATAAATGTCAGACGGAAGGGAACCTGAGAGACTGCGAACAAAGCACTGTAGATGAAGAGAGATATAAATTTCAATGACATGGGAAAGAGAGAAAGAGGGGGAAAGAAAGAGAGCGAGAGAAAGCGCGCCTGTGTGTGTGTGTGTGTGTGTGTGTGTGTGTGTGTGTGTGTGTGTGTGTGTGTGTAGTGATAGTGTGTGTGTGTGTGT
>NW_014631692.1:0-221 GCF_000485595.1 Priapulus caudatus
ACACACACACGCACATACACGCACACGCACACGCACACGCACACGCACGCGCACACGCACACGCATACGCACACGCACACGCACACGCACACGCACCCGCACCCGCACGCGCACGCGCACACGCACACGCACACGCACAATAGTACACAAGTAAAGATTTTGCACCAATTTTTGTATCTACATGTGTGTCTATGTGTCCGCGCACGCACACGCTGTACCAG
>NW_014631694.1:0-221 GCF_000485595.1 Priapulus caudatus
TTAATAACTCCATCGTCATCATCGTCATCGCCATCATCGTCATCGCCATCATCGTCATCGCCATCATCGTCATCGCCATCATCGTCATCGTCGTCGCCGCCGTTAATAACTCTATCGTCATCGCCATCATCGTCATCGTCATCGTCATCGCCATCATCGTCATCGTCATCGTCATCATCGTCATCGCCATCATCGTCATCGCCATCATCGTCATCGCCATC
>NW_014631695.1:0-221 GCF_000485595.1 Priapulus caudatus
ACGATAGGTAAAGCCTCCAGAGAATTCAAAACAATATTCAACGTCAGTCTATCTCTGTCGTTCGGTCAGGTTTTGAGGCAGGGTAGTGCAATACCTGTAGCAACTACCTGTGTCACACTTGTGCACGTGCTTGTGTCACACATGTCACACATCTGTCACACCTGTGTATGTACCTATGTCACACATCTGTCACACCTGCGTACGTACCTATGTCACATATG
>NW_014631696.1:0-221 GCF_000485595.1 Priapulus caudatus
ATGTGTAGTAGGGTACTTATAAATGCAGATAGGTAGCTGTATGTGTAGTAGGGTACTTATAAATGCAGATAGGTAGCTGTATGTGTAGTAGGGTACTTATAAATGCAGATAGGTAGCTGTATGTGTAGTAGGGTACTTATAAATGCAGATAGATAGCTGTATGTGTAGTAGGGTACTTATAAATGCAGATAGATAGCTGTATGTGTAGTAGCTGTAGCAGA
>NW_014631697.1:0-221 GCF_000485595.1 Priapulus caudatus
GAGAGAGGAGGAAGGGGAGGGGAGGGCAGAGAGAAGAGGAGGGAGGAGGAGAGGGCAGAGAGAGGAGGAGGGGGAGGGGAGGGCAGAGAGAGGAGGAGGGGAGGGGAGGGCAGAGAGAGGAGGAGGGGGAGGGGAGGGCAGAGAGAGGAGGAGGGGGAGGGGAGGGCAGAGAGAGGAGGAGGGGAAGAGAGGGCAGAGAGAGGAAGAGGGGGAGGGAGGCA
>NW_014631698.1:0-221 GCF_000485595.1 Priapulus caudatus
CCTTTCACTACACATTCCGCCGTAAAGAGTTGTTGATGAGCATCCCCCGTGGTGCTTAAAAGATCGTATTCTGGAATTGAGTAACCACGTGATTGCAATAATTCTTGCAAACGACTCTTAGGATCTTTTAGTTCATCTTCTTCGGGCAGGTTTTTCAAACGGTCTTCAAACAGCAGCAGTACAAAGTCTTTCGCTTGATCCATACCCAGCTCTAAATAAAC
>NW_014631699.1:0-221 GCF_000485595.1 Priapulus caudatus
TGTCTTTTTGCTTTTGCAACGACTTATCTGTTTTAGAAACTCAACAACAAAATACCATTCGAAAAGCTTTTCTAGAGTTATCAAAAGAGGGAAAAGAAAAATCTCAAGTCATCAATGAAGAAATGGAGATCATTGTCTGTCATAAAAAGTAGGGCCAGTGACATCATTGAGACTGAATATTAGGTAGATAAATTGACACGGCATTAGCATTTGTTACTATG
>NW_014631700.1:0-221 GCF_000485595.1 Priapulus caudatus
CTCTCCGCATCCTCCCCCTCCGCGTTGCCGCTACCGCTCGCGGCCGCCACACCCCCCGCGTCGCCTACGGGCGCCGCGTCGCCGGTGGCGTCCTCTGGCGTGCCGCCGACGTCGTCTCCGTAGTCGACCGTCTCGAAGAACGGTATGGGCGAGGAGCGGCCGACGACGCCGACGACGGGAGCATCGTCGAAACGAGGCAGGGCGTCGCTGCCCGAACCGCC
>NW_014631701.1:0-221 GCF_000485595.1 Priapulus caudatus
AAAGAAAGAAGCAGAAGCAGAAGCAGAAGCAGAGAGAGAGAGAGAGAGAGAGAGAGAGAGAGAGAGAGAGAGAGAGAGAGAGAGAGAGAGAGAGAGAGAGAGAGAGAGAGAGAGAGAGAGAGAGAGAGAGAGAGAGAGAGAGAGAGAGAGAGAGAGAGAGAGAGAGAGAGAGAGAGAGAGAGAGAGAGAGAGAGAGAGAGAGAGAGAGAGAGAGAGAGACG
>NW_014631702.1:0-221 GCF_000485595.1 Priapulus caudatus
ACGCATGCACACACAGACACACACACGCACAAATACGCATGCACACACAGACGCACACACACGCACGCACACACGCACACACAGACAGGCACACACACACATGCACGCACACACAGGTACACACACACAACACACATGCACGCACAAACGCGTGCACACACACGCGCGCACACACACACACACACACACACAATATATATATATATATATATATATATATA
>NW_014631703.1:0-221 GCF_000485595.1 Priapulus caudatus
TTTGTACTATGGGGTGACGGGCGCGCGTGTATTATGACTGTTCTAGAAGCGGCTGCCTGTAACGCTGTGTCAATAGGAGGATCTAGAAATACACATTTAGTTCAGGTGTGTGTGTGTGCGTGCGTGCGTGCGTGCGTGCGTGTGTAAGTGAGTGCGTGCGTGTGTGCGTGCGTGCGTGTGTGCGTGCGAGCGTTCGTGCGTGCGTGTGTAAGTGCGTGCGG
>NW_014631704.1:0-221 GCF_000485595.1 Priapulus caudatus
TAACACTGCACGTCTGTTAGGGATGGACACACCTAACACTGCACGTGTGTTAGGGGTGGACACACCCACCACGGCACGTCTGTTAGGGGTGGACACACCTAACACTGCACGTCTGCTAGGGGTGGACACACCCACCACGACACGTCTGTTAGGGGAACACTGCACGTCTGCTAGGGGTGGACACACCCACCACGGCATGTCTGTTAGGGGTGGACACACCC
>NW_014631705.1:0-221 GCF_000485595.1 Priapulus caudatus
GTAAGCATGAGAATACTCATTGTTTTATTATTATTATTATTATTATTGTGGTAGTGAAGTGCTACAGAGCCGCCTACTGCGACCAGTAAGCATGAGAATACTCATTGTTTTATTATTATTATTATTATTATTATTGTGGTAGTGAAGTGCTACAGAGCCGCCTACTGCGACCAGTAAGCATGGGAATACTCATTGTTTTATTATTATTATTATTATTATTA
>NW_014631706.1:0-221 GCF_000485595.1 Priapulus caudatus
CAACACACACATATACAGTAGATAGATGTACACTACCCACACAACACACACATATATACAGTAGATACATGTACACTACCCATACAACACACATATATACAGTAGATACATGTACACTACCCACACAACACACACATATACAGTAGATACATGTACACTACCCATACAACACACACATATACAGTAGATACATGTACAGTACCCATACAACGCACACATAC
>NW_014631707.1:0-221 GCF_000485595.1 Priapulus caudatus
CGCTAACATAGATCACACGACCGTGAATGGCTGGACGGCGTTGATGTGTGCTGCCTATAGCGGTCATACGGATACGCTCACAGCGTTATTACGTGCGGGCGCTAACATAGAACACGCGAACGTGAATGGCGAGACGGCGTTGATGCGTGCTGCCAGTAGCGGTCATACGGATACGCTCACAGTGTTATTACGTGCGGGCGCTAACATAGAACACGCGACCG
>NW_014631708.1:0-221 GCF_000485595.1 Priapulus caudatus
AGTGCATACCATGCACCATGCACCATGCACCATGCACTATACTGTATGCACTATGCACTATGCACCATGGACCGCATAGTGCATAGTGCATAGCGCATAGCGCATAGTGCATAGTGCATAGTGCATAGTGCATAGTGCATGGTGCATGGTGCATGGTGCATGTGCAGTATGCATATGCATAGTGCATCGTGCATCGTGCATACTGCATGGTGCATGGTGCA
>NW_014631709.1:0-221 GCF_000485595.1 Priapulus caudatus
TTCCTTGTTCGTCTTATACATATATATATATATATATATATATACACACACATATTAAAAATCTGCTAGCTAATTAAATTAAAGTAAATTAAATAAAAATAAAAATAAAAAAATAAATAAATAAATAAATAAATATATATTTATTTATTTATTTAAATTTAATTAGTTAGTAGTTTAATAGGTGCTAGCTATGTGCTAGCTATGTGCTATAAATTATGTGC
>NW_014631710.1:0-221 GCF_000485595.1 Priapulus caudatus
CCGTGTCATACTCTTCTCTATTATGCACTCTTGATCCACATATATGTACGAGCATGGTCGTATTGGTCGTAGTTGCAGGTGGTTCTCATGCCACTCTCTTTCTCTCTCTCTCTCTATACGTGCCTCTTGCAGGACTATGGGGAGATTCCCACCTACCTCGCGCGGAGGCAGCAGGAGATAGAGACCGCGCAGGAGGAGTACAATCGCTACGTGGCCGAGTA
>NW_014631711.1:0-221 GCF_000485595.1 Priapulus caudatus
ATGGCGACATCTTCATCCAGAGCCACGTGGCCGAGAACCCGGACGAAGTGAAGTGGGTCAAGGAACTGTTCCCCGGCCATCGCAGCTACCTCGACGTGTACGATCACTACGGACTCCTGCGGAAGCGGGCGGTCTATGGCCACTGCATCTGGCTCGACGACGAAGACCGCCGTCGCATGGCGCATACGGGCACGGTCGCCGCGCACTGCCCGACCTCGAAC
>NW_014631712.1:0-221 GCF_000485595.1 Priapulus caudatus
CTCTCTCTCTCTCTATATATATATATATCCCTCTCTCTCTTTCGCACTCTTGCCCTACTTATTTCGCGCTTTCTTTGCCTGTTTTCTATCATTTCCCCGTTGGGGTATATATGTATATATATATATAAATATATATATATATGTGTGTGTGTGTGTATATAATATATGTATATATATATATATATGTGTGTGTATATATATGTATATATATATATATATAT
>NW_014631713.1:0-221 GCF_000485595.1 Priapulus caudatus
GTAATGCATAGTGCATAGTGCATAGTGCATACTGCATAATGCATAATGCATAATGCATAGTGCATAGTGCATAGTGCATACACTGTAGTGCATAGTGCATAGTGCATAGTGCATAGTGCATAGTGCAGAATGCATAGATGCACTATGCAATATGCACTATGCACTATGCACTATGCAAGCGCATACACTATGCACTATGCACCCACAGTGCATGGTGCATA
>NW_014631714.1:0-221 GCF_000485595.1 Priapulus caudatus
AGCAGCAGCAGCAGCACCATCACAACCACTAACAGCAGCAGTAGCAGTAGCAGCAGCACCACCACCACCAGCAGCAGCAGCAGCAGTAGCAGCAGCAGCACCATCACAACCACTACCAGCAGCAGCAGCAGCAGCAGCACCACCACCACCACCAGCAGCAGCAGCAGCACCATCACAACCACTACCAGCAGCAGAGCAGCAGCAGCACCACCACCACCACC
>NW_014631715.1:0-221 GCF_000485595.1 Priapulus caudatus
AACCTTCGGCGCATACTCTTTACCCTCGGCGCGCACTGTTTACCCGCCGGCGCGCACTATTTACCCTCGGCGCGTACTATTTACCTGTCGGCGCGCACTATTTACCCTCGGCGCGCACTATATCTTCGGCGCGCACTGTTTACCCGTCGGCGCGCACTATTTACCCATCGGCGCACACTATTTACCCTCGGCGCGCACTCTTTACCCATCAGCGCGAACTA
>NW_014631716.1:0-221 GCF_000485595.1 Priapulus caudatus
AGAGAGAGAGACATCAAGAGAGAGGAGGAGAGAGAAAAAGAGCGTGGTAGAACGAGAGAACATGAGAGGGAGAAAGAGCGGGGAGGGAAGCAAAACGACGGAGAGAGGGGAGACTAGAGATAGAAAGAGTGGCGAGAAAGAGGGAATGCGAGTGAGAGATAGAGCAAGAGAGAACGAAAGAAAGAGGGAGCGAGATAAAGGGAGAAGAATGAAGAGAGTGT
>NW_014631717.1:0-221 GCF_000485595.1 Priapulus caudatus
GGCAACGGCAGCCCGAAGCCGATGCACGTTGCCCCCGGCAACGGCAGCCCGAAGCCGATGCACGTTGCCCTCGGCAACGGCAGCGCGAAGCCAATGCAGAAGGTGAATCACTGTCGGCACGACGATCGCCGTTATCACGTAGTACGAACATCGTGTAATCTTCCTCCTCCGCTCCACCTCATTATTATTATTAGCTCATCTGACATAGTCTTGTGAGTCTA
>NW_014631718.1:0-221 GCF_000485595.1 Priapulus caudatus
GGAACCACATCCAAACGGTAAGTACCTGGTTCTACAAATGGGAAATCGGTAGTTGCCTGGTGGATTCGTATAAGTCACTCCCCCTGAAACCAAGGTGGACCCTGACACTATCGTCGCTGGGAATGGTGTGACACCATCATCACCAAATACTTGTGCAGGTTGACCTGTTGCCACATCAACCAACATCACAATAGCGCCATCTACAGGCAAACCTGTTTTTG
>NW_014631719.1:0-221 GCF_000485595.1 Priapulus caudatus
GTGTGTGCGTGCGTGTGTGCATGTGTGTGTGTGTGTGTGCGTGCGTACGTGTGTGTGTGCGTGCGTGCATACGTGCATGTGTATGTGTGTGTGTGCGTGCGTATGTACATGTGTGTGTGTGTGCGTGCGCGCATGTCTTTGTGTGTGTCTATATGTGTGTGCGTGTGTGTGCCTATGTATGTGTGTGTATGTCATTGCGTGTGTATGATTCATGAAAGGTA
>NW_014631720.1:0-221 GCF_000485595.1 Priapulus caudatus
GTAGTATATATACTGACCACACGTAGCTATACTGACCACCTGTAGTATATATACTGACCACACGTAGTAGCTATACTGACCACACGTAGTATATATACTGACCACACGTAGTATATATACTGACCACACGTAGTATATATACTGACCACACGTAGTATATATACTGACCACACGTAGTATATATACTGACCACACGTAGCTATACTGACCACACGTAGCTA
>NW_014631721.1:0-221 GCF_000485595.1 Priapulus caudatus
TACAAAGCCGATGGCGATCTTAGAGATCATGAAAATGTCGCGCTAGACCCTTCGCAAAGCGTGAATGCCATCAACGAAGCCTACTTTGCCAAAGAAGTCCAACCGCACGTACCCGACGCGTGGATTGACGCCAATAAGAAAGATGCCAAGGATCAGGAAGTCGGTATTGTGGGTTACGAAATTCCCTTTAATCGCCATTTTTATCAATACCAACCGCCACG
>NW_014631722.1:0-221 GCF_000485595.1 Priapulus caudatus
CTGTCAGAAACACAATGCCCGGCGTACCCTGCAAGCCAGGGCGTTGTACCATCTTTTACAAGAGCCATAGCATTAGAGTTTTATCGCAGAAATCTACACACGGGTACCCCAGCTCCATTATAAATACGTTTTTGAATCAAAAGATCAGTTATTTAGTGAGTTAATGCGCATGCGCGGACCCGCATTTTAACCTGAGGAACAAATATAAAAATTATAGAATA
>NW_014631723.1:0-221 GCF_000485595.1 Priapulus caudatus
TTTATTTTAAAGCTAACCAGCTCCTATTGGATCAATTAAAGCCAGATATTTGGTGTCAAATTATGCGTAATTGATTAAGTGCGGGGGAACATGACTTCTAGCTACCTCTACCCTACTTCTCTAACACTAGAGAGATGGGACTTGCGGGGGCATTTGAACAGAAACTTACGGTTTCGCCCCCAACAAACTACCCATAACCATAATTCCCAGTACAAACAGGT
>NW_014631724.1:0-221 GCF_000485595.1 Priapulus caudatus
CAGTCAAAAAATGGCTGACCGTAACCTTACTATTTTGAAAGATGTGCGGCTGACTTACTTTGAAATTTACTACTGGGAGCAGGCGAAAAAAAACAATTCTGAAGAATAAACAGTTATTTACCCAGCTGGTTGACACCGTGCAATCGCTTTTTTCTGTGGGCCGGAATGACCAGCAGGATCTGATTAGCGCACAGTTAGGGTTAAGCCGACTGGATGACCGG
>NW_014631725.1:0-221 GCF_000485595.1 Priapulus caudatus
GTTCATAAAAACGTGATATTATTGAAAGGAATATTACATTACTAAATCACTTAATTTCCCTTGGTATGTTATATGTCCTACTTTCTTAGTCCCATATATGTTGATGTTTGTGTGTGTGTGTGTGTGTGTGTGTGTGTGTGTGTGTGTGTGTGTGTGTGTGTGTGTGTGTGTGTCGTGTGTGTGTGTGTGTGTGTGTGTGTGTGTGTGTGTGTGTTGTGTTG
>NW_014631726.1:0-221 GCF_000485595.1 Priapulus caudatus
AAGAGATAGAGGGAGGGGATTATATAATAATCGATCTGTTTATCTATCACTAGCGTTTCCCTCTCTCTCCCTCCCTCCCCTCGCTCTCGCCCTCTCTCTCCACACACACACGCACGCACACACACACACACACACACACACACACACACACACACACACACACACACACACACACACACACACACACACACACACACACACACACACACACACACACACAC
>NW_014631727.1:0-221 GCF_000485595.1 Priapulus caudatus
TCTCTCTCTTTCACCTCTCCTTCTTCGCTGCTATTCTTGTCTGTCATTATGCCTTTAAGTTTCTTTAACTCGTTTTGTTGCGCTCACAGTCTCTCGCACCAACTCTCTCTCTGTCCGCTGCGACAGGAAATTGCTCGCCACCATTGCGCTCCTATAGCAACCAGAATTGTTTGCTTTGCATCTTTCCGCACTCCTCTTCAGGGCTGCAGAGGCTGCAGAGG
>NW_014631728.1:0-221 GCF_000485595.1 Priapulus caudatus
ACACACACACACACACACACACACACACACACACACACACACACGCACAAATACTCCTACACACACATGCATGCACACACACACACACGTACACATACTCCTACACACACACGCACGCACACACACACACGCACACGCTGTGTGTGTGTGCGCGCGTGCGTGTGTGTGTAAAAGTATGTGTGGGTGGGGGTGCGTGTCCATACTCACATGCACACACATAC
>NW_014631729.1:0-221 GCF_000485595.1 Priapulus caudatus
TGCTACTGCTACTACTGCTACTACTACTGCTGCTGCTACTACTGCTGCTGCTACTGCTGCTGTTGTTGCTGCTGCTGCTACTGCTACTGCTGCTGCTGCTTCTGCAGCTACTGATGCTGCAGCTACTGCTGCTGCTGCTGCTAGTGGTGGTGGTGGTGGCGGTGCTGCTGCTGCTGCTGCTACTACTACTACTGCTGCTACTGCTGCTACTACTACTACTG
>NW_014631730.1:0-221 GCF_000485595.1 Priapulus caudatus
GATTATTTGTGATGAAACAGTGATTGTACCACACGTATTATAATGAATACCGTACGATTTACATGTATATGAATTCAATCCGTACAGTTTCTACATTGCATAGTATCTACAAGCACAACCTGCGAATACTTGCATGTACTTACAATACAGAGTTAAATGATAAGTGACACATGGTTTACATATATGATCTCAATCCTGTTCACCATGCATTAGTTTCCCAC
>NW_014631731.1:0-221 GCF_000485595.1 Priapulus caudatus
TGTAGACAGTAACATACAACCGCGCGCGTGTGTGTGTGTGTGTGTGTGTGTGTGTGTGCGTGCGTGCGTGCGTGCGTGCGTGCGTGCGTGCGTGCGTGCGTGCGTGCGTGCGTGCGTGCGTGCGTGCGTGCGTGCGTGCGTGCGTGTGTGGTAGGGCCCTACGTGTCGCAAGCTCACTGTGTGAGATGGATGTCCGGACCACAGGCACTTGGACCGTTTCA
>NW_014631732.1:0-221 GCF_000485595.1 Priapulus caudatus
TCATTTCGCCACAGGTAACTACTATTTATAACTGCGTGTGTGTGTGCGTGCGTGCGTGCGTGCGTGCGTACGTGTGTGTGTGTGTGTCACTGTGTGTGTGAGTGCGTGTGCGTGTGCGTGTGTCTGTGTGTGTGCGTGCGTGCGTGCGTGCACCGCGCGTGCGTGTTTGTGTGTCCTTGTGTGTGCGTGCGTGTGCATGTGCGTGTCAGTGTGGCGATATG
>NW_014631733.1:0-221 GCF_000485595.1 Priapulus caudatus
GGCTGATCATAATGGTGCCGGCGCTAGAGATATTGCTGATCGATTGATGGCCTGTTTTGGCTCCATGTTGCTTTATTGGTATCACTACGCGTTTAACGGCAAGCGCATTGAAGTTGTCACCGATGATGACTCGATTGCCGCTCACTTCCTGCATTTATTACATGGCAAAAAACCGAGCGATAGCTGGATACGCGCCATGCAAACGTCGCTGATTCTTTATG
>NW_014631734.1:0-221 GCF_000485595.1 Priapulus caudatus
GCGACGATGTCGGACAGGCCATAGTCGACGACGAATTCGACCTTGATGTCCGGGTAGTCGTGCAGGACGCTGGACAGGCGTGGCCAGAGAACCATATCGACAGCGTAGTCGGTAGCCGTGATACGGATGGTGCCGGCGGGCTTCTCACGCGTTTCGACCACGGCGGTGAGTTCGGCCTCGATCTCCTCAAGGCGCGGCGTGACGGTTCCCAACAGCCGCTC
>NW_014631735.1:0-221 GCF_000485595.1 Priapulus caudatus
TAGTTCTATGTATAGTATTACTATGTATATAGTTCTATGTATAGTATTATTAGTGTATTACAGTGAGGGAGCGGGTATGGACATTGTATGCCGATATTAATTGAACATGCGTGATCGCGTCAGCCACGAAATGATAAGCGAGACTGTCACTCGTGGCCAGACAGTGTATGGATTTCCCCTCCAGAGAGAGAGAGGAGAGAGAGAGAGAGAGAGAGAGAGAG
>NW_014631736.1:0-221 GCF_000485595.1 Priapulus caudatus
CGCACACACACACACACACACACACACACACACACACACACACACATACATATATATATATATATATATATATATATATAATAAGATACTTTTCAGGATTAACAATCTATATAAAACGGATAATATAATGGTTACGTACCTGTTTATAAGGGAAATTATACTCTTCCATACACCACCAGCTGTCCCCGTACTCTCCCCATACACCACCAGCTGTTACCGTA
>NW_014631737.1:0-221 GCF_000485595.1 Priapulus caudatus
AGTTCAATTGAACACTTAAGATATTGACTTCGGCTTCGTATTCGCCGGTCACAGACGCCGCCAGTGTTGGCACGCTACTTTCAAATTCGTTATCAATCTTGGTATCGTCGATAAATAGATGCGTAAAGCCAATGTCAACCGTGAGATCTTCGTCCCAGAGATAAGTCATACCGAAAGACAACCAGGTGCGATCATTGCCAGCGATTCGGGCCGTCCTACGC
>NW_014631738.1:0-221 GCF_000485595.1 Priapulus caudatus
GAATCCTAGTAAGACTAGGATTCCACCTTGCGCCACATAAGCCTTCCCCATGCCCTCTCTCTTATTCAACACCAATCTCCACTTATTTTGTGCGACAAAAGCCCTCTCCCAGGTCTCTCCCACGTTCACAAAAGGTTTCCTCTCTTCTTTCTTACATGGAAGGTGGTTTGGATCAAATCTAAGAGGAATAAGTTTGGATTTCGAATTCTATGAGATAGAGT
>NW_014631739.1:0-221 GCF_000485595.1 Priapulus caudatus
ACAGTCGGATAGCTCATAGCGCATAGTGCATAGTGCATAGTTCATCGTGCATAATGCATAGTGCATAGTGCATAGTGCAGAGTACATAAGTGCATAGTGTACAGTGGCATAGTGCATAGTGCTATTCACTATTTGCATATCGCCTAGCACATAGTGCATAGTGCATAGTTCATCGTGCATAATGCATAGTGAATGGTGCATGGTGCATAGTGCATGGTGCA
>NW_014631740.1:0-221 GCF_000485595.1 Priapulus caudatus
GAAGATAAAGTTAAAAATTTAGTTGAAGTGGCGGTATAAGACAAATATTAATAAAGGTGCCATAAATAAAAAAGCCGCCCCGTACCTATTAGGTATGGAGCGGCTTTTTTAAAAGTTTGGAAATGGGCGTTAAACGCGACCCATAGCACCAAAACTTTTTATGAATGGACCAGCCATGCGTGGATCAGAAATCATAGCTTTGAAGTCACCGCATTTAAACT
>NW_014631741.1:0-221 GCF_000485595.1 Priapulus caudatus
AATCGATAAACTGAGATATGACGCACCTGAAGGTGAGTAATGTACGAACAGTATTATGGCCTATCCGAAAAACCCTTTAGTCTGACGCCAGATACCGAGTTTTTCTACCAGAGCTACACGCACCAGGAAGCGCTGAACGTTTTGCAGGTTGCGATAAAATCGGGCGACGGATTTATCAAAGTCACCGGTGAAGTCGGTACCGGTAAAACACTGCTATGCCG
>NW_014631742.1:0-221 GCF_000485595.1 Priapulus caudatus
TATATATTCCAAACTCGCCTTTAGGGTGCTCAATTCCAACGTAAGCTTCACCCGGTGGAACATGCATACCTTCGGTAAATAATTTAAAATGATGGATTAACTCTTCCATATTTTGCTTCATACCAACTCTTGAAGGCGGCGCAACTTTATGATTTTCCGTGATAACAGGACCAGGGTTTTGCCTCAACCAATCGACGCATTGTTTAATAATACGATTTGAC
>NW_014631743.1:0-221 GCF_000485595.1 Priapulus caudatus
TGAGATGTAAGAGGAGGAGGTGAGATGTAAGAGGAGGTGAGATGTAAGAGGAGGAGGTGAGATGTAAGAGGAGGTGAGATGTAAGAGAAGGTGAGATGTAAGAGGAGGTGAGATGTAAGAGGAGGTGAGATGTAAGAGGAGGTGAGATGTAAGAGGAGGAGGTGAGATGTAAGAGGAGGTGAGATGTAAGAGAAGGTGAGATGTAGGAGAAGGTGAGATGT
>NW_014631744.1:0-221 GCF_000485595.1 Priapulus caudatus
GGTTTGAGGTATCAACAGTCGGTACTCGTTGAAAATTAATATGGGTTCGAGAAAATTGTGGCGTGATAAAAGAGATATAATCTTCCATACTGCGTACTATACTAGCCGTCACTGCTTCACGGCTATGACCACGTTTTTTAGTATCACGAATGATTTTTTGAATCCACTCCAAGTTTACGATAGGTACCATGCCAATAAGTAAATCAACATGCTTAGCAACA
>NW_014631745.1:0-221 GCF_000485595.1 Priapulus caudatus
TTGCGACAACTTTTGCGTCGTAACGTTTAACGTTGCGACAACTTTTGCGTCGTAACAGTGCGACAACTTTTGCGTCATAACGTTGCGACAACTTTCACGTCGTAACGTTGCGACAACTTTTGCGTCGTAATGTTGCGACAACTTTCGTGTCGTAACGTTGCGACAACTTTCGATCGGGTCGTAACGTTGCGACAACTTTCAGGCCGTAATGTTGCGACAAC
>NW_014631746.1:0-221 GCF_000485595.1 Priapulus caudatus
AGATAAAGAGAGAGAGAGGGTGGAGGGGAAATGACAGAGAGAGATAGAGGGGAAAATACAGAGAAAGGGAGAGAGAGGGTGGAGAAAAAATGACAGAAAGACACAGAGGAAAGGAAAATACAGAGAGAGAGGAGAAGGAGGGACAGAGGAAAGACAGAAAGAGGGAGAGAGAGAGGAGGGTGGAAGGGGGAAAGACAGAGAGAGACATAAGAGGGGAAACG
>NW_014631747.1:0-221 GCF_000485595.1 Priapulus caudatus
TGATAAATAATGCCCAATCTATTGTCCAATCAATCTATGACAAATTCTAGAGCTATTTGTAAACGTAATGTCACTTCTATTCTTCGACGGCTCACGTAGTCACCATAATATGTTATTATAATGATAATTGTAAATTCACTGTGTCATATAACTATCTAGTATCAATTATTAAATTCATAAAAGCGATGTGTGCAAAGATGGTACGCCATATGTTTTGTAAC
>NW_014631748.1:0-221 GCF_000485595.1 Priapulus caudatus
CGGTGGGCATGACGCCACGTCCCGTCCGCAGGAACAATGGGTCTCCGAACACATCACGCAGGCTGGACAAATTGGAGCTCACGGCCTGCTGGGTCAGGCCGATCTGGCCTGCGACGCGGCTCAGATTTCCGTCTTTCACCAGCGCATCGAAGATGCGCAGCTGCTTCACGCTGAGGTGGGAGGCTCTGTTCATTTTTGTATCTTATACAAGAAGTAATTGT
>NW_014631749.1:0-221 GCF_000485595.1 Priapulus caudatus
AGCGATCAAGGTACGCTAGGAGCAGGGAGGGAGGGAGGGATGGATGGAGGGAGGCAGCGATCAAGGTACGCTAGGAGCAGGGAGAGAGGCAGGGAAGGATGGAGGGAGGCAGCGATCAAGGTACGCTAGGAGGAGGGAGAGAGGCAGGGAGGGAGGGAGGCAGCGATCAAGGTACGCTAGGAGCAGGGAGAGAGGCAGGGAGGGATGGAGAGAGGCAGCGA
>NW_014631750.1:0-221 GCF_000485595.1 Priapulus caudatus
CTTTTCTCTCTCTCTTTTAATGACCGTAAGACGGGGGACGACTAAACGGATCACAATCGGAATACTATTTAATAAAACACAACTTTTCATTGCTATAAGCAAGTTTATTGCGCAATTGCAAAATGAAATAGACGTAACAATTGTAAGAGAGCATGCAGGAGAAAGAGCTAGACGGCATGCAAACGAGAGAGAGAGAGAGAGAGAGAGAGAGAGAGAGAGAG
>NW_014631751.1:0-221 GCF_000485595.1 Priapulus caudatus
GAGGAGGGGAGGTGGAGGGGAGAAGGAGGGAGGGGAGGGAGGGATGGAGAGAGCGTGGTGGAGGTCGCCGAGAACACGGCCGATGAACTGCTGCGCAGCGACGGACGCCAGGTGAGGGAGGAGGGGAGGGAGGGGGAGGAGGGAGGTAGAGGGAGTGTGGGTAGTAACGGAGGTAGTGAGGAAAGAGGGACAGAGGGGAGTAATGGAGGGAAGGAAAAAGA
>NW_014631752.1:0-221 GCF_000485595.1 Priapulus caudatus
ACGACTGTGATGATACCCATTGTCATTTTTCCTGCGGCACTGGTCAAATCAACGCCACCAAGTGCCAGGCAATGCAAACGGATATTTGCTTTTTCCAAGCGTTCTGCTGTTGATCTAACATCCATTGCATTTCGTCCGAGGCGGTCTAATTTTGTTACAACAAGAATGTCACCCGATTCCAACCGATCAATTAATTTACAGAAACCTGGTCTTTTTTTAGC
>NW_014631753.1:0-221 GCF_000485595.1 Priapulus caudatus
ACGCCCGTACGCCCGCCGTAGCCCGTACGCCCGCCCGTACGCCCGTATGTACACGACACGACCTCCCCTAGTAGCGTGCGGCTACTCCCGCTTGCAGCTACAACCTCAGTCGGGTGCGCTCGCTAAGAACTACGTGCTTTCTCCCTTCTCATTGTCTCGCTGTCGCTCTCTATCTCTCTCTAAAAGTCCTTGTCTTTCCCTTCTCTCTCTCACTCTCTCTC
>NW_014631754.1:0-221 GCF_000485595.1 Priapulus caudatus
TCTTCTCTCTCCCCTCCTCCTCTCTCTCTCTCTCTCTTCCCACTCTCTCCCTCTCTCTGCCTCTATCTCCCCCTTCTCTCTCTTCCCCCTCTCTCTCCCTCTGTCCGCCTCTCCCGCTCTCGCAGCAATAATCACAAAGCCAGCAGACACAGCCACTGGGGGACTCTGCAGCTGCTGCTATACATACATAACGTCTCTCGTCTCTCTCCTGCTTTTAGTGC
>NW_014631755.1:0-221 GCF_000485595.1 Priapulus caudatus
GTTGCTGCTGCTACTACTGCTGCTGCTACTACTCCTGATGATGCTGCTGCCACTGCGGACGGCCCATGTACGTTGCGTAGCAACGTGTGGAGTTTGGCCGCTGCGTGCTCTCACCAAACCTTCATCCTAGAGAGACTCGGCTGCCCCCATCGCCCCCTGGCGGTTTTTTTTTTACAGAAGACAGGCATGCATGAGATATGTGTGGGCCGACACCTACACAC
>NW_014631756.1:0-221 GCF_000485595.1 Priapulus caudatus
GGAGGGTAGGTATAGGAGCGCAGCGCCCCCCTCCAATGGAAATCCCACACAATGATACATAGGATAGGATGTGTGTGCGCGCGCGCACGCGTGTGTGTGTGTGTGAGAGAGAGAGGTGTTTGTGCTGTGTGTGTGACAGAGAGAGAGAGAGAGAGAGAGAGAGTTTGTTTGTTGTGTGTGTGTGACAGAGAGAGAGAGAACGAACGAGGAGGTAGTGTAGT
>NW_014631757.1:0-221 GCF_000485595.1 Priapulus caudatus
GCTAGGTCATCGCTAGCTACATAGCTGGGACGCGGCGAGGACCGGCAGCAGCAGCAGCAGCATCATCATCATCATCATCATCATCATCATCATCGTTGCTAGGTCATCGCTAGCTACATAGCTATGGGACGCGTCGAGGACCGGCAGCAGCAGCAGTAGCAGCAGCAGCATCATCATCATCATCATCATCGTCATTGCTAGCATCGCTAGCTACATAGCTA
>NW_014631758.1:0-221 GCF_000485595.1 Priapulus caudatus
AATGCTCAACAATAACAATGCCAGCACCTGGCATTGTTATTGAGACAGAGTACTGCATTATTTACATATACAAGTAAAAACTCGCATAAAAGAACACGTTGATTAAGAACACTCAGGCTGAAATGCGGTCAAAAAGTTGCATATACATAAGAACACATTCAGCCTGAAAAATAAAAATGTTCTTATATAAAAAAAATTAGGGGTACATTTATCTCAACCAT
>NW_014631759.1:0-221 GCF_000485595.1 Priapulus caudatus
GTAAAAGGTTTTGTTAAATACTGTGTCGAACCCACTATGCGACCACGTGCACGATCAAAAATGCTGTCTTTACTAGAGAGCATAATAACGGGCGTGTTTTTGAAGGTTTGATTGTTTTTAATTAAGGCACAAGTCTGATAACCATCTAGTCTTGGCATCATAATGTCAACGAAAATAATATCCGGCTTATTTTGGGCAATCTTTGATAGTGCCTCAAAACC
>NW_014631760.1:0-221 GCF_000485595.1 Priapulus caudatus
CTCTCCATCTTCCCACCTTCCCCTCTCCTCCTCTTAGCATTCAATGTTGATCAGCTCACGCTGTCAGCGATGATTCATTAATCCTTCTCCTGAGGTGTCTCTGCTCTCTGAGGCACCACTGGTCTCTGAGGCACCACTGCTCTCTGAGACACCACTGGTCTCTGAGGCACCACTGGTCTCTGAGGCACCACTGGTCTCTGAGGCACCACTGGTCTCTGAGG
>NW_014631761.1:0-221 GCF_000485595.1 Priapulus caudatus
CGAATGACATTAAACATGATAAACACATGTGGGAATAACATTAAACATGGTAAACACCTGTGGGAATACATTAAACATGGTAAACACCTGTGGGAATAACATTAAACATGGTAAACACCTGTGGGAATGACATTAAACATGATAAACACCTGTGGGAATGACATTAAACATGATAAACACATGTGGGAATGACATTAAACATGGTAAACACATGTGGGAAA
>NW_014631762.1:0-221 GCF_000485595.1 Priapulus caudatus
AACACACAGCACACGACACAAATAACACACAACACACGACACAAATAACACACATCACACAGCACACGACAACAAATAACACACAACACACGACAACAAATAACACACAACACACAGCACACGACAACAAATAACACACAACACACAACACACGACAACAAATAACACACAACACACGACAACAAATAACACACAACACACAACAACAAATAACACACAAC
>NW_014631763.1:0-221 GCF_000485595.1 Priapulus caudatus
CTTCCTCCTCCTCCAACCCTCCCCTCTGACCTTCCTCCTCCTCCAACCCTCCTCCTCTGACCTTCCTCCTCCTCCAACCCTCCTCCTCTGACCTTCCTCCTCCTCCAACCCTCCTCCTCTGACCTTCCTCCTCCAACCCTCCTCCTCTGACCTTCCTCCTGCTCCAACCCTCCTTCTCTGACCTTCCTCCTCCTCCAACCCTCCTCTGACCTTCCTCCTCC
>NW_014631764.1:0-221 GCF_000485595.1 Priapulus caudatus
ATAGATAGATAGATTATAGATAGATAGATAAATAGATATATAGATAGATAGATCGTCGATAGATAGATCGATGGAAAGAGAGAGGGAGAGAGAGCGCGAGAGAGATGGGCTAGATAGATAGTTTTTGCTATAGATAGATCAATGGAAAGAGAGAGAGGGGAGGGAGCGAGAGAGAAGGGAGAGAGAGCGAGAAAGAGAGAGAGAGAGAGAGAGAGAGAGAG
>NW_014631765.1:0-221 GCF_000485595.1 Priapulus caudatus
CTGTCTGTCGTAGCAGTGTCTCTCCCCCTCTCTCCACGATTTCGACAGAGCCGCTGCACGCACACGCACGCACGCGCAGACACGCGGACGCGCAGCCACTCACACACGCGCAGACACGCGCGCATACACACAGGCACGCACGCACACACGTGCTCAGGTACACACGCACGCACGCACGCACGCACGAACACACACACACACACACACACACACACACACAC
>NW_014631766.1:0-221 GCF_000485595.1 Priapulus caudatus
ATGCTGTAATGCTGGGAGGCTGTAATGCTGGGATGCAGGGATGCAGGGATGCAGGGATGCAGGGAGGCTGTAATGCTGGGATGCAGGGATGCAGGGATGCTGGGATGCAGGGATGCTGTAATGCTGGGAGGCTGTAATGCTGGGATACAGGGATGCTGGGATGCAGGGAGGCTGGATGGCTGTAATGCTGGGATGCTGTAATGCAGGGATACAGGGATGCA
>NW_014631767.1:0-221 GCF_000485595.1 Priapulus caudatus
AGAGAGAGAGAGAGAGAGAAAGAGAGAGTGAGAGAAAGAGGGTGAGAGAGAGTTAGTGGGTGAGAGAGAGGGAGAGATAGAGACAGAGAGAAAGAGGGAGAGAGAGAGAGAGAGAGCGAGAGTGAGAGAGAGGGAGAGAGAGAAAGGGTGAGAGAGAGAGGGAGAGAGAGAGAGAGAGACAGAGAGAGGAGGGAGAAGAGAGAGAGAGAGAGAGAGAGAGA
>NW_014631768.1:0-221 GCF_000485595.1 Priapulus caudatus
GCATACGCTATTACGCTGCGGTAGAGGCGTGTACTAAAGGCGAGAGATGTAATTCGTACAGCGGAAGTGCGTGGACTCTAGTTCACACATTAACACACACGCGCGTGTGCACACACGCCGGCACACACACGCCCGCACACGCACGCCCGCACGCGCGCACATACACATAGTACACACACACGCCCGCATGTGCACACACGCACACACACACACACACACAC
>NW_014631769.1:0-215 GCF_000485595.1 Priapulus caudatus
TAATTAATAACTAACTGATTCGGACCGTCGATGAGCGGTTTTCCCTCGTATTTTAATGCATATATATATATATACGCGCAAAGCGCCTATACGCGTATATATACACGCAAAGCGCCTATACGCGTATATATACACGCAAAGCGCCTATATACGCGTATATATACACGCAAAGCGCCTATACGCGTATATATACACGCAAAGCGCCTATACGCGTA
>NW_014631769.1:4985-5206 GCF_000485595.1 Priapulus caudatus
ACAAGCTTAGTCATAAACTTTGAAAACCTACGATATACATGCAACATAACGTCGATGAGGTCGATATATATACCGTCGATATATATACGCGCAAAGCGCCTATACGCGTATATATACACGCAAAGCGCCTATACGCGTACGCCTATATACGCGTATATATACACGCAAAGCGCCTATACGCGTATATATACACGCAAAGCGCCTATACGCGTATATATACA
>NW_014631770.1:0-221 GCF_000485595.1 Priapulus caudatus
CCTGCTCTCTCATTCTTGCTATCTCCTGCTCTGTCTCTTCCTTCACTCTCCCTTCCTCCTGCTCTCTAATTCTTGCTATCTCCTGATCTGTCTCTTCCTTCACTCTCGCTCCTGCTCTCTCATTCTTGCTATCTCCTGCTCTGTCTCTTCCTTCACGCTCTCTCCTGCTCTCTCATTCTTGCTATCTCCTGCTCTGTCTCTTCCTTCACTCTCCCTTCTGC
>NW_014631771.1:0-221 GCF_000485595.1 Priapulus caudatus
GCATACATCGTGCGTGTGTTTGCTTACATCGTGCGTATGTTTAAGTACATCGTGCGTATGTTTGTAAGCATACATCGTGTGCGTGTAAGCATACATCGTGTGTGTGTAAGCATACATCGTGTGTGTGTAAGCATACATCGTGTGTGTGTAAGCATACATCGTGTGTGTGTAAGCATACATCGTGTGCGTGTAAGCATACATCGTGTGTGTGTGTAAGCATA
>NW_014631772.1:0-221 GCF_000485595.1 Priapulus caudatus
AATAATGAACCTGTATGTACTGCTGACAGGCGGTGGCTGTCGTCACCAGGTGGCGTATGTCCTGCATGGGTGCGACGTAGGTGATGTTATGTGTGTAGGAGCCAGGTGCGTTTCCAGACTTGACGACAATTTCCCGCTGGCTATCATGCGTTAGAACGGTCACACCTGCGTATGCGAAAGAAGCACGAGTGATTACTTATTTGATACAATTAATCATTATT
>NW_014631773.1:0-221 GCF_000485595.1 Priapulus caudatus
TAACCGTGCTTGGGTGCGTGTGTGACCGTGCTTGCGTGCGTGTGTAACCGTGCTTGCGTGCGTGTGTAACCGTGCTTGCGTGCGTGTGTAACCGTGCTTGCGTGCGTGTGTAACCGTGCTTGCGTGCGTGTGTAACCGTGCTTGCGTGCGTGTGTAACCGTGCTTGCGTGCGTGTGTAACCGTGCTTGCGTGCGTGTGTAACCGTGCTTGCGTGCGTGTGT
>NW_014631774.1:0-221 GCF_000485595.1 Priapulus caudatus
GTTACCACGCTTAAGTGGTAATAAGGCAGCAGATTGGTATTTACTGATTTCTTTAACGTTAATTAACCAATCATATTTGGCAAGAATACGTGTACCTAAAATAGGGTGATCGGGAATGTCAGAAATAAGTAATTTGCAGGTTTTGGTATCGATGAAACTTAAGCCGTCGTAACTATTTTGGTAGTTTTCGGTCAGTAGACGTTCAACTTCATGGAAACGAT
>NW_014631775.1:0-221 GCF_000485595.1 Priapulus caudatus
TGGGCAATGATACGGATGCAGAAAATGATCCGCTAACCGCTCAGATTGATGTTGATGTTGCTTTTGGTAGCGTGACATTAAATCCAGATGGCTCATTTGAGTACACTCCTAATACGGATTATGTCGGTGAAGATTCGTTCACTTACTTTGCAAATGATGGCACTGCGTCATCGGATACGACTGCGCTGGTAACAATAAGTGTGGCTGATCAACAAGAGCCG
>NW_014631776.1:0-221 GCF_000485595.1 Priapulus caudatus
GGAGGGAGGAGGGAGGAGGGAAGGAGGAGGGAGGGAGGGAGGGAGGAGGGGGGATGGAGGAAGGGTGGGAGGAGGGAGGAGGGGGGAGGGAGGAAGGGATAGAGGGAGGAAGGAGGGAGGGAGGAGGGAAGGAGGGAGGATGGAGGGAGTTTACCGCACACGTGATGGCCATACTCAACAAAGGCTCCATCCACGCCGCTAGCAGCTCTAGCTTCATAGGT
>NW_014631777.1:0-221 GCF_000485595.1 Priapulus caudatus
TGACTATCCATCAATAACCATCCATCAATCACCACCCATCAATGACCATCCATCAATAACCATCCATCAATAACCAGCCTTCAATCACCATCCATCAATGACCATCCATCAATAACCATCCATCAATAACCATCCATCAATAACCATCCATCAATAACCATCCATCAATGACCATCCATCAATGACCATCCATCAATAACCATCCATCAATCACCACCCAT
>NW_014631778.1:0-221 GCF_000485595.1 Priapulus caudatus
TGTACCGGTACACGCACGTATCCCTATCCCTATCCCTATCCCTATCCCTATCCCTATCCCTATCCCTATCCCTATCCCTATCCCTATCCCTATCCCTATCCCTATCCCTATCCCTATCCCTATCCCTATCCCTATCCCTATCCCTATCCCTATCCCTATCCCTATCCCTATCCCTATCCCTATCCCTATCCCTATCCCTATCCCTATCCCTATCCCTATCC
>NW_014631779.1:0-221 GCF_000485595.1 Priapulus caudatus
GTCTCGATTATATTGTGCCCTCACGCGGACTGATTGGTTTTCAGGCCGAATTTATGACAACGAGTTCAGGCACCGGCTTGATGTACCACGTATTTGACAAATATGGCCCCAAAGTCGAAGGCGTAATCGGCCAGCGTAAGAATGGCGTATTAGTTGCCAGCGCCACCGGTAAAGCCCTGGCTTATGCGCTGTTCAATTTACAGGAACGCGGCAAACTCATG
>NW_014631780.1:0-221 GCF_000485595.1 Priapulus caudatus
AGCAGCAGCAGCAGCAGCAGCAGCAGTAGCAGCAGCAGCAGCGACTGAGAAGCTTTCGTAATTCGGGGTGACGGGGTTACGGCGGCCGAGCGGCGGCAAGGGACGCGCGGCTAAATAGGATTACAGCAGCAGAGGTTAGCGGAGGCATCATGCGTCGTCACGTACGCACGCACGCACGCGCACGCACGCACGCACACACACACGCACGCACGCACGCACGC
>NW_014631781.1:0-221 GCF_000485595.1 Priapulus caudatus
CACGCACGCACACACGCACGCACGCACGCACGCGCTGCCCTAATGATGACATTACTCATTCAGTCAAAAACCTATTACGTTTTAACGTCGTGGACGTGAAGATGATGATCATTTGCGAGAATTACTCTCGAAATAAATGACATATGGAATAATTTCTGTGACTTTCAGCATATATATATATATATATATATATATATATATATATATATATAGTACTACTA
>NW_014631782.1:0-221 GCF_000485595.1 Priapulus caudatus
TGTAGATGTGTAGATGTCTAGATGTGTAGATGTGTATAGATGTGTAGATGTGTAGATGTGTAGATGTGTAGATGTATAGATGTGTAGATGTGTAGATGTATAGATGTATAGATGTGTAGATGTGTAGATGTATAGATGTGTAGATGTATAGATGTATAGATGTATAGATGTATAGATGTGTAGATGTATATAGATACGTAGATGTGTAGATGTGTAGATGT
>NW_014631783.1:0-221 GCF_000485595.1 Priapulus caudatus
GCATAGTGCAGCTTTAAGCCCTGTATCAATTACTCACTCTATGGCCGGCTTTGCAAACTCATTCGCAAAGCTCTACTCTCTGTTTTCGGAGGGGGAGTGGGTGTGCGTGGCATATTTGTTGTGTGCATCTGTCAAGGCGTTGCTATGGAAACAGTATCTCATTTTGAAGGTCTACACCATGACCTTCCATTTTCCCTCCGACAAAGCGGTATTGCGGGTGT
>NW_014631784.1:0-221 GCF_000485595.1 Priapulus caudatus
ATTACAGTTTCTTTGACAAAGCTATGCTGAAACGTGAAAGTGATAAATAGCATATAAATACTTGACAAAATACATGGGTAGCTGCCGAACAAGAAAATCAACAAGGACAATTAGAGAGCAAAAGGGGGACGCTACACTTTTTTAATTACCCGGATTTCTTGCGACGTAGCGAATCGCTGTGCGTACCGCATATGCAGTGGCTTGAACACCGACTGCAACCC
>NW_014631785.1:0-221 GCF_000485595.1 Priapulus caudatus
ATGCGGGGATGACCGAAAGCGCTCAAACTCCTCCTCCCGACATCGCCGCGTCACTTGCCGGCGACCTTCGCGCCCTGGTTGGACAACTGCGCCGCCGCTTTCGCGAGCAGGCGATGCTCGGCGACTTCACGCCGTCCCAGATGGCCGTGCTGCAGCGGCTCGAACGCGAGGGGCCTTCCACGGTATCGAACCTCGCGCGCGCGGAGGGCATGCGCCCGCAG
>NW_014631786.1:0-221 GCF_000485595.1 Priapulus caudatus
CTCTCTCTCTCTCTCTCTCTCTCTCTCTCTCTCTCTCTCTCTCTCTCTCTCTCTCTCTCTCTCTCTCTCTCTCTCTCTCTCTCTCTCTCTCTCTCTCTCTCTCTCTCTCTCTCTCTGCTGTACCGTACATCGCCTTGGCCGTGTGTGTGTGTGCGTGCGTGCGTGTGTGTGTGTGTGCGCGCGCGCGTCTGTGTATGTGTCTGCGTCTGAGTATGTGTGCG
>NW_014631787.1:0-221 GCF_000485595.1 Priapulus caudatus
AAATACACAAGCATTTACCCCATAGCAGAGACATACAACCTAATAAAAGTAGGTGTTCGATGTACTTACATCCATTCCGTTTCCTTTGGTGTATCATCTCTTGAGATGCCCACTAACACACACAGCCCTTTTCCAATAGAGCTAATTGGTTCTCCATTAACTGTAAGGAAACCACAATATAAACAAGAGCCGCAGAGCGTCTGGGCTCATCTGGGGTCTGT
>NW_014631788.1:0-221 GCF_000485595.1 Priapulus caudatus
CCAATCGGCATCTCTTCACGTAGCTTAAAGCCAGCAATCGACCGCTTAGCACGGGTAATAATGGCTTTTTGACCAGTGATTGCAGCCAGTTCCTCGACTGCAGATTCCAGCAGTTTAGGATTCTGAATTGCTTCACCCAGGCCCATATTGAGAACAACCTTCTCAATTTTAGGGACTTCCATGACGTTCCGATACTGGAACTCTTTCATCAGCGCCGGAAC
>NW_014631789.1:0-221 GCF_000485595.1 Priapulus caudatus
GAGGTAGTGAGACGGGAAGAGGAAGGAAAGGAGGGTGGGAGGTTGTGGGGGAGCGATAGGTAGAGAGAAGAGGGAGTATGGTGCGGCAATACTTATTATACCTTTATATCTATACACCTGTGATACTAGCATACCTATACACCTGTGATACTAGCATATCTATACACCTGTGATGCTAGCATACCAGTATTGCACCTGTCCTCGCGCACGCAGGCACGGCC
>NW_014631790.1:0-221 GCF_000485595.1 Priapulus caudatus
GCTGGCAGCTGTATATTTAAAATACTTAGCCTGTGATATAAATCTGCGCGGAAGTTTTCATTTTTAACTTCATCGCTTAAATTCTTATTAGTCGCTGCAATAACTCTTGCTTGCGAATGCATCTCTTTTGTTTCGCCGATACGATAAAACTCACCACTTTCAATTACACGCAGCAACTTACCTTGTAAAGCCAACGGTAATTCGCCAATTTCATCCAGTAA
>NW_014631791.1:0-221 GCF_000485595.1 Priapulus caudatus
AGCTCAACGTTGCCGACCCGCTTCATCCGCTTTTTCCCCTCTTTCTGTTTTTCCAGCAATTTACGCTTGCGCGAGATATCGCCGCCATAGCATTTAGCGGTCACATCCTTGCGCAACGCCTTGACTGTCTGCCGGGCGATGACCTTGTTGCCAATCGCCGCCTGAATGGCAACTTCAAATTGCTGACGAGGGATAAACTCTTTCATCTTGGCAACCAGTTC
>NW_014631792.1:0-221 GCF_000485595.1 Priapulus caudatus
AAAAATAATACAGAAAAACGTCGAAATATGGCGTCATATATATATTCCATAGCAAGCTTTCGAGACAGTGTCTCTTCCTCAGGTGAATGATAAAATGCCTGTTGCCCTGGCGTTGCTTCTTTCACGCACACACACACACACACACACACACACACACACACACACACACACACACACACACACACACACACACACACACACACACACACACACACACACAC
>NW_014631793.1:0-221 GCF_000485595.1 Priapulus caudatus
AAGGTGGTGTAGGAGGGAGGAGGAGGAGAGGGAGAAGGTGGTGGAGGAAGAGGAGGAGGAGAGAAGGTGATGGAGTAGGGGGAGGAGGAGGATTCTCTCTTCTCCCCCCTCCACCACCTTCTTCCTTCTCCCCCTCCTCCTTCCCCACCAGCTTCTCCCCGCCTCCTTCTCCACCACCTTCTCCCCCCTTCTCCACCAGCTTCTCCCCCTCCTTCTCCACC
>NW_014631794.1:0-221 GCF_000485595.1 Priapulus caudatus
CCTCACTACCAGCCGCACCGCCCCACGATCTCAATCCTTA
The DNA here is from genome assembly GCF_000485595.1 of Priapulus caudatus. Taxonomy (NCBI): domain Eukaryota; kingdom Metazoa; phylum Priapulida; class Priapulimorpha; order Priapulimorphida; family Priapulidae; genus Priapulus; species Priapulus caudatus. The sequence goes on from NW_014631794.1 coordinate 41, forward strand.
CACCCTTAATCCCTACAACACCTACTCTCCGTTACCACACACCCTAACATCCTACCACATCGACCCTCTGCCACGCCACGTACCTTCATTTAATGTATTTGTAGTACACCCCCTATTATATCACACCGTTCTATCAAACACATTCATACCAACACGCACACATCACATCAGATGCACTACC
>NW_014631795.1:0-221 GCF_000485595.1 Priapulus caudatus
CGCTGCTGTTGCCAACATACAGGCAGGTAGGGTGCGCTGCTGTCGTTGCTAACATACAGGTGCAGGTCGCCATGATGCTCGCAGGTAGGGTGCGCTGCTGTCGCCATGATGCTGGCAGGTAGGGTGCGCTGCTGTCGCCATGATGCTGGCAGGTAGGGTGCGCTGCTGTCGCCATGATGCTGGCAGGTAGGTGCGCTGCTGTCGCCTTGATGCTCGCAGGT
>NW_014631796.1:0-221 GCF_000485595.1 Priapulus caudatus
AGAGAGAGAGAGCGAGCGAGACATATAGAGCGAAAGAGAGCATGCAAGAAAGGGGAGCGAGATAGAGAGAAAGATAGCGAGAGCGAGAATGCAAGTAAGCGCAGGAAATCAAGAGAGAGAGAGGGAGAGAGAGAGAGAGAGAGAGAGAGAGCGAGAAATCAAGAGAAAGAGGGAGAGAGAGAGAGAGAGAGAGAGAATACAGAGAGAGAGAGAGAGAAGAA
>NW_014631797.1:0-221 GCF_000485595.1 Priapulus caudatus
AGGTAGAGTGGGAGAAAGAAGGGGGAGAATGGAGGAAGCGAGGAGAGAGACAGAGTGTGTGAGGGAGGGAGGGAGGGAGGGGAGAGTAAGAGAAAGGGATGGAAAGAGAGAGGAAGAGAGGAAGGGAGGGGGAACTCCCTATCTCTAACGCTCACTTATATAGCTCACAGCATGCTCGCCTCTTCTCTCTCCCTCTCTCTCCCTCCTTCTCTCTCTCTCTC
>NW_014631798.1:0-221 GCF_000485595.1 Priapulus caudatus
GTGTGTGTGTGTGTGTGTGTGTGTGTGTGTGTGTGTGTGTGTGTGTGTGTGTGTGTTTGATAGTACTTACTGGGTAGGATTGTCCTGTATCGGTTCTTCATACCCGATCCGGCGATCTCCACCTTATCCGGATGATTCATGGGAATGTCCTGTACGTGCATAAATACATGTACAGACAGTAAATCACAGAGATTAAGTGTGCTAGTGACAGGAAGAGCGAG
>NW_014631799.1:0-221 GCF_000485595.1 Priapulus caudatus
GAGGTAGAGCGAGGGAGGGAGAAAGGGAGGGAGAGAGGGGGAGAGGAAGGGAGGGAGGGAGGGGAGGGAGGGAGGGAGGGAAGGAGGGATGGAATGAGTAAGGGATGGAGGGATGGATAGAGGGAGGGAGGGAGGAAGGGACGGACGGAGGGAGGAAAGGGAAGGAGGGATGGAAGAAAAAGAGGAACCCTCGCGATGGTACGTGGAAGGAGAAAGGAGGG
>NW_014631800.1:0-221 GCF_000485595.1 Priapulus caudatus
GAAAGCGACAATTTAAAAATGAGAAAGCGACAAGGCGAGAGAGGGAGAGAAAGAGACAGAGAAAGAGATAGCGAGAGATAGGAAAATGAGTGTGTGTGAAAGAGAGAACAATGTAAAAATAAGAAAGCGATAAAGAGAGAGAGAGAGAGAGAGAGAGAGAGAGAGAGGAGGAGAGAGAGAGAGAGAGAGAGAGAGAGAGAGAGAGAGAGAGAGAGAGAGAG
>NW_014631801.1:0-221 GCF_000485595.1 Priapulus caudatus
CTCTCTCTTGGTCTTACGGACTCGCCCTTCCTCTACTCTTGCTATTATTCCCCTTCCCTCTACCGCTTTCGCTTTCTCACAAACTCTCTCTCTCGCTATCTCTCTCTCGTACTCCCGCTCCTATCACACACACACACACACACACACACACACACACACACACACACACACACACACACACACACACACACACACACACACACACACACACACACACACAA
>NW_014631802.1:0-221 GCF_000485595.1 Priapulus caudatus
AGGTCACAATAACAACCTATCCTTTGTTGTATCAGACGATGGCGTCTTAGTCGTGAATGCCAGCGATAATTATTTACTCGCTAAAGCCCTACATGAAGAGATCAAAAAAATCACCCCGCAACCCGTAAAGTACGTAGTATTGGAAAATGCACAAGGTCACGCTATGCTGGGGATGAATTACTGGCAAGCGCAAGGTGCCAAAATCATCGCACACAACGATG
>NW_014631803.1:0-221 GCF_000485595.1 Priapulus caudatus
CTAGCGTATGCCCACATATACGTGTGTGCGTGTGTATGTGCGCGCTAGCGTATGCCCACATACGTGTGTGCGTGTGTATGTGCGCGCGCTAGCGTATGCCCACATATACGTGTGTGCGTGTGTATGTGTGTGTATGTCTAGCGCGCACACGTATGTGGGCATACGGCGCACATACACACGCACCACACACGTATATGTGGGCATACGCTAGCCGTGTGTAT
>NW_014631805.1:0-221 GCF_000485595.1 Priapulus caudatus
GCCTGCCCCCCCCCACCTCGCCTGCTTGTCCCTCCCCCGCCTGCCTGCCTGCCCACACCTCCCCGCGCCTGCCTACATGCCCCCTCCCCTCGCCTGCCTGCCTTACCCTCCTCTGCCTGCCTGCCCACCCCCTCCCCCTGGTCAACCACATGCCTACGTCTACGGATATATATATATATATTTATATATATTATGTTCGTGGTGAATATGGGGGCAGGGGG
>NW_014631806.1:0-221 GCF_000485595.1 Priapulus caudatus
AATACACGCGTGCGTGCGCATACACGCGTGCGTGCACGTACCCGCATGCGTGCGCGTACACGCATGCGCGCACGTACATGCGTGCGTGCACATACACGCATGCGTGCACGTACACGCATGCGGTCATGTGCATCTGTGCACGGCAGATACACTCACATGCACCTGTTGTACGCAGGTGGCAGGTACACGCCCGCGTGTATGTACACGCATGCGCGCGTGCA
>NW_014631807.1:0-221 GCF_000485595.1 Priapulus caudatus
ATTCTGAGATGCATTTTCCTGTATTGTGAAGGTCTAAAATGACACTAAATTGACAAAAAATGACAATAATTGACCAAAAAATATTTTTTTCCGATCCCAGTGAAATTCGTAGTTTTATACAAACTGGTCGTAGTGATGCAAAAGGACTAGAAATTCGTATAAAACACGGATAAATCATAGTGGTTGGCATCTCTGTCTATCTATCTATCTATCTATCTATA
>NW_014631808.1:0-221 GCF_000485595.1 Priapulus caudatus
GTCTGCTTCGTTGATTGACTGGGCTACCGAAGTTTACTTCGAGGCTCTCCCTAGACCCTCCTGCATGATGCGGGGTTGTGTTGAGCTGCTCCTCGTTTTCTATCGGGCTCTCCTGTACTGTCCGGTAGCGTCTAGTGCTTTCCTCCCACCTGTGCCGGTACGTTAGTGTAGATCAGCCGCTCCCCCTCGTGCAATGAGCCAATGACTTCGTCGGCCGCCTC
>NW_014631809.1:0-221 GCF_000485595.1 Priapulus caudatus
GGGGGAGGCGAGTTCAGTCGTGGGGGAAGCGGGGGAGAGGGTCTGAGCTAGGAGAAAAACAACGTACCAAGGTGCGTGCGGGTGGGGGGAGGCGAGTTCGGTCGTGGGGGAAGCGGGGGAGAGGGTCTGAGCTAGGAGAAAAACAACGTACCAAGGTGCGTGCGGGTGGGGGGAAGCGGGGGAGAGGGTCGGAACTAAGAGAAAAACAACGTACCAAAGTG
>NW_014631810.1:0-221 GCF_000485595.1 Priapulus caudatus
GTGATCTACTAGCACTATCTAGCGAGTGTGTAGTGTATTCTCAGAGAAATGATATTATACAGGCACTTTAAGCTCGAATTTGGAGGCGCTTGCCAGTATGTGTGAGTATACAGCGTACCATTTATACATAAACTATTTATTCGTGCCTGAAACACCAACTAATGTAGCAGCGTGTGTGTGGTCATTACGTGAATAGTTTTTCACTGCAGGTGCCTTTTCTC
>NW_014631811.1:0-221 GCF_000485595.1 Priapulus caudatus
AAAGAGAGAGAGAGAGAGAGCTGTCACCTTAACCCCATCCGTCCGTCCGTCCGTACGTCCGTCCGTCTGTCGGCGCGCGCGCAGTGATAATGCCGCGTGACGAAGTTACCGACAATTAACGATGTTTGTGCGCACGTCATAGCGTGTACGCTAGTGTGTGTGTGTGTGTGTGTGTGTGTGTGTGTGTGTGTGTGTGTGTGTGTGTGTGTGTGTGTGTGTGT
>NW_014631812.1:0-221 GCF_000485595.1 Priapulus caudatus
TAACGGTTAGGGTTATTCATACACTGATGTGTATTACTAAGCGTGCGTGTAGGCACAGTGCTGTGTGTAAATGCTCACCCACACACACATACACACATCGGTTCGTGTATTCGTGTGATTAGGAGTAATAAGGAACAGTTGTTCTGATCGGTGCATATAAATCACAGTAAATATGTCAGGGTATATAAATCGGTGTATAATATAAATCAGTGTATATATCA
>NW_014631813.1:0-221 GCF_000485595.1 Priapulus caudatus
ATTCGCAATATGCTCGCTAGGATTTCTTTGTCATGCGACGACGTTTCCAGACAAAATGTTGGAATTGTTCGCGATATTAGAACTCGAACTGAAATGCGATTTGGCCTGGATGTTATTCAGCGGGAGTTTGGTATTGAGAAATTCGTTCCGGCCTTTCCTCAACGAGTCGAATTAATCTGCCTCTCTTTCTCTCTCGCTCTCTCTCTCTCTCTCTCTCTCTC
>NW_014631814.1:0-221 GCF_000485595.1 Priapulus caudatus
ACTGTTGCTACTGCTGCTACTACTACTGCTGCTGCTGCTGCTACTGCAGCTGCTGCTGCTGCTGCTGTTGTTGCTGCTACTACTACTGCTGCTGCTGCTACTGATACTACTGCTGCTGCTGCTGCTACTACTACTACTGCTGCTGCTATTACTACTACTATTGTTGTTGCTGCCACTGATAACACTACCAGTACTCCCTATCACTACCACTATTTTATTAT
>NW_014631815.1:0-221 GCF_000485595.1 Priapulus caudatus
TAACATACATGTATCACAATAAAACACATAATAATGTTCATGTAACATAGCATGTACATTATAGTAGCAATGTGTAACATACATGTATCACAATAAAACACATAATAATGTTCATGTAACATAGCATGTACATTATAGTAACAATGTGTAACATACATGTATCACAATAAAACACATAATAATGTTCATGTAACATAGTATATACATTATAGTACAATGTG
>NW_014631816.1:0-221 GCF_000485595.1 Priapulus caudatus
GGCTACATTGATGGATTTACCTACGGCTTCGAAGACACTGTTTCCTACACGTGCAAAGCTGGATATACGCTACAGGGACCGGCAACACGTGTTTGCAGCGTCTCAGGTGAATGGACGGGAGATAACCCAGTGTGCGTGAAGGACATGACGCCCTGTGAGCAGCCACTAGCACCGATCAATGGTAAATCAACATGGACGAGCTTACTTCCCAGCGGCGTAGT
>NW_014631817.1:0-221 GCF_000485595.1 Priapulus caudatus
TTGCTTGCATAATGCAAATAATTGCAATCTAGTGCCGAATTTCAGCGAAAAAAAATGCCAAAAAAGACATTTTTTTTAGACGAAATAGTGCATACTCATCTCTGAATATCCGTGCGTGCGTGCGTGCGTGCGTGCGTGCGTGCGTGCGTGCGTGCGTGCGTGCTGTGCGGGCTGGCCTTGGGTGTGTGTGTGTGTGTGTGTGTGTGTGTGTGTGTGTGTGT
>NW_014631818.1:0-220 GCF_000485595.1 Priapulus caudatus
ACCGCTGCATGGCGTGATAGCGCGCGTGTTGTGCGTGCACGCGGCTTCACGGCACCGCTAGCATGGCGTGATAACAACACGCGCGCGCGTGCACGCGGCTTCACTACAACACGCGCGCTATCACGCCATGCAGCGGTGCCCGTGCACGCGGCTTCACCGCACCGCTGCATGGCGTGATAACAACACGCGCGCGCGTGCACGCGGCTTCACGGCACCGCTG
>NW_014631819.1:0-220 GCF_000485595.1 Priapulus caudatus
AAGTGGTAGCGGTAACAGGTAGAGGAGGCGGTAGCAGTAATAGGTAGAGGAAGTGGTAGCGGTGGGAGTCGGAGCATGAGTGAATGCGTTCCTATGTTGTGGGCAGGTCAACATACAGCATTGAATACACGCGGCACACATGAGGGACTTAGATCTAAATCAACCTACACGGCAATCAATTGCACAAATAAACACACACTGTATCTCTCCCTCCCTCTCT
>NW_014631820.1:0-220 GCF_000485595.1 Priapulus caudatus
GCACTATGCACTACGCACTACGCACTAGGCACTATGCACTATGCACTATGCATGCACTATGCATGCACTATGCACTTGCACTATGCACTATGCACTATGCACTATGCACTATGCATTCACTATGCACTATGCACTATGCCATGCACTATGCACCATGCACTATGCACTATGCACTATGCACCATGCACTATGCACTATGCACTGTGCACTATGCGCTATG
>NW_014631821.1:0-220 GCF_000485595.1 Priapulus caudatus
CCCCTAATTCGATGTCTGAGAGCATGAAGGAGTGAATTAATCGTTTTACAAAGGGATGGTTGTTTTTTCGGCCTGTTTAATTTTGGAGCAATTTTTTAGTAATGGCTCAAACCTGATCGTACATAATGGGAAATTAATCTCGACACGGCCTGACTGCCCGCTATCGGCCCAGGCTGTGTGAAAACTGTTTGTTAAAATTTCTCGTGGTAAATATAGCCTC
>NW_014631822.1:0-220 GCF_000485595.1 Priapulus caudatus
AGATCAATCAATTGTGCCACAGAAATTGTCACAATCTGATGCTATTCGGATTATATTCATGGGTCTAAGAAGCACCATGCAGTAATCACGCTTATTATATTCACCAGATAATATAGACGTGGGAGTTTCTGTCTCGCCACACCAGTGTGAGATCGCGAAGATTTACTTACTTACTGATCCTGCTGGTCCCCCGATGGGACGTAACGCGGTAATCGTGAAG
>NW_014631823.1:0-220 GCF_000485595.1 Priapulus caudatus
AGTCCACGTGAGTCAGTGTATGTATGTGTGCGAGTGCGTGCCCGCGTGAGTCAGTGTATGTATGTGTGAGTGCGTGTCCACGTAAGTCAGTGTATGTATGTGTTAGTGCGTGCGTGCCCGCGTGAGTCAGTGTATGTATGTGTGTGAGTGCGTGCCCGTGTGAGTCAGTGTATGTATGTGTGAGTGCGTGTCCACGTGGGTCAGTGTATGTGTGTGAGTG
>NW_014631824.1:0-220 GCF_000485595.1 Priapulus caudatus
GAGAGAGAGAGAGATGGAGTGAGCCTGACACACATACGGATGCTGTGCAATGAGACGGCCATTAGCGAGTTCAGCTACACGTAATCACTGTATTATTCTGTGGAAATGCAAAATGTAAATGCGTATGTATGTATGTATGTATGTATGCGTGCGTGCGTGCGTACGTGAGTATGTATAGGCATGTGTGTCTATTGGATTTTTATGCTCTTGCCCCGCCCCG
>NW_014631825.1:0-220 GCF_000485595.1 Priapulus caudatus
CTCTCTCTCTCTCTCTCTCTCTCTCTCATCCTCTGTCTTTCTCTATCTCTCTCTCTCTCTCTCTCTCTCCCGTTCGCTATCTAACTCTTACTCTCTCTCTCATCCTCTGTCTTCCTCTATCTCTCTTTCTCTCTCTCATTCTCTCTTGCTTTCGATTTTTCTCTCCCTCTTGCTCTTCTTTTCTTTTTCTCGTTCTCTCTACTTCTCTCCCTCTATGTCT
>NW_014631826.1:0-220 GCF_000485595.1 Priapulus caudatus
GTAATAGTACTTATTATCATAGTTATTATTATTATCATCGTATTATAGGTCGTGCTTTATGTGTAATTCATGTAGAGCAATTATTATGCATTGCGTCCTCGTCCTGTGTGTGTGTGTGTGCGTGCGTGCGTGCGGGTGTGTGTGTTTGCGTGCGTGCGTGCGTGTGTGTGTGCGTGCGTGCGTGCGTGCGTGCGTGTGTGTGTATGTGTGAGAGAGAGAG
>NW_014631827.1:0-220 GCF_000485595.1 Priapulus caudatus
TTATAATCATCATCTTCATCATCATCATCATCATCTTCATCTTCTTCTTCTTCATGACCATCATAATCATCATCTTCACCTTTATCTTCATCATCATCATCATCTTCTTCACCACCACCACCATCATCATCATCATCGCCATCATCATCATCATCTTCTTCACCACCACCACCATCATCATCATCATCGCCATCATCATCTTCATCATCATCGCCATCAT
>NW_014631828.1:0-220 GCF_000485595.1 Priapulus caudatus
GTAAAAATCCCAAAAATTTTAAAATGTATGTTTCAACAGAAAATACGCTCTAGCACAATATTAGAAAACGCGACATGCGACTGGTTTTGATAGAGCTGGTTACCTTATATTATTATTATTATTCTACCTTTTAGTGTCTCCAGATTAGAGGCGCGAATAACATCATTGACAGGGATAATAATGGCACATTAGTGTGATAGGTAATGAAAATTTAGAGCAG
>NW_014631829.1:0-220 GCF_000485595.1 Priapulus caudatus
CCGAGTGTGGCGTGCAAGCGCTCTCGGTTCAGTACGTTTTTGTACATGTATTCTGTGTACATGCGCACGCACGCACGCACGCAAGCACGCACGCACACATACGTCCACACGCACGTATACGCACGTATGCATGCACGAGCACGAGCACACGAGCACACGCACGCACGCACGCATGCATGTACGCACGGACGTGTACGTGCACACGCGAAGACTGTAGCAT
>NW_014631830.1:0-220 GCF_000485595.1 Priapulus caudatus
CGTAGCAACCGGCCAATCAGGAGCCTCCTAGCAACCGACCAATCAGGGGCCTCGTAGCAGCTGACCAATCAGGGGCCTCGATCGTAGCAGCCAACCAATCGGGGGCTGCCTAGCAACCGGCCAATCAGGAGCCTTGTAGCAATCGACCAATCAGGAACCGCGTAGCAGCCGGCCAATCAGGGGCCACCTAGCAATCAACCAGTCGTGGGTCGAACGATCA
>NW_014631831.1:0-220 GCF_000485595.1 Priapulus caudatus
ATATATATATATATATATCGATAGATAGATAGAGAGAGAGGGATAGAGGGAAGAGAGTTAGAGCAGGGGGAGAGAGAGAGGGGGAGAGAGAGAGACAGATATATATATATATATATATATATCGATAGATAGATAGAGAGAGAGAGGGATCGAGGGGAGAGAGTTAAGGCAGGGGAGAGAGAGGGAGGGGAGAGAGAGAGAGTATATATATATATATATA
>NW_014631832.1:0-220 GCF_000485595.1 Priapulus caudatus
AACGTAAGGCGTGAAAGGCTAATCGAGGAGCAGTTCGGTCAGTGTAGCTCCGGGTTAGGATAATGGCATCACTCAAGACGCACGTAACGCCATCTGGTGCGATTGATTAACATCGCATGCATGAGTGGCATTGATCACGAATTCTCCATGAATGTACACTTGTCTGATCACGTACCCAACGTAGCACTACTCTCACTCGCTTAGCTTGTATATACGGCTT
>NW_014631833.1:0-220 GCF_000485595.1 Priapulus caudatus
GATCTCTTACTACGGTCTCACCGTTGCCTGTTATTTTGTTAGTCCATTAACGCTAACAGGGTCACTAGACATTCATCGGTTAACCTGGTGCTGGCACTATTCAAGTAGCGGGTTTAAGCAAGCATTGCCTACCCAGTTAGTTTCAGGCTCAGCTCAGGTGTAAACGACTTTGTTCATTGTTTTAATGCACGCCAATGGAGTGTCTAATCAAATCGTCTGG
>NW_014631834.1:0-220 GCF_000485595.1 Priapulus caudatus
CCTGGCATAACTCGTGGGGCAGATAGCCAAGCCCGATATTTTTTCCGATGCTCGGCCCATAAGCGATGCTGGTCAGGTAGGAGCGGCGACCTTTTGAATCGACGGGTACTTCTCCTGTTTCCGGGTTTATTAATGGGCAATTACCGACTGGATAGCGTGCTATGCCGTTTGAATCGATATTATCCGGCATCGATAGTGTACATAAATAGGCGGCCTGGTG
>NW_014631835.1:0-220 GCF_000485595.1 Priapulus caudatus
CGAGTGTGGAGAGGGGAAGCGAGTGTGGATGGGGGAAGCGAGTGTGGATGGGGGGGAAGCGAGTGTGGAGAGGGGAAGCGAGTGTGGATGGGGGGAAGCGAGTGTGGAGGGGGGAAGCGAGTGTGGATGGGGGAAGCGAGTGTGGATGGGGGAAGCGAGTGTGGATGGGGGAAGCGAGTGTGGATGGGGGGAAGCGAGTGTGGATGGGGGAAGCGAGTGT
>NW_014631837.1:0-220 GCF_000485595.1 Priapulus caudatus
GCTACACCGCAGTTATAGCAGCAGCTGGTAACGGTCATACGGATACGGTCACAGCGTTATTAGATATAGGCGCTAACATAGAACACGAGAACGTGAATGGCTGGACCGCAGGTAATAGTAGCAGCTGCAAGCGGTTATACGAATACGGTCACGGCGTTATTAGATACAGGCGCTAACATAGAACACGCGAACGAGAATGGCTGGATCGCAGTAATAGTAG
>NW_014631838.1:0-220 GCF_000485595.1 Priapulus caudatus
TCTTCCTCCCTTCCTCTACTGCTACGTGTACGCTACCGCATTCAGACACAAAACTGGAGGGATTGTATGTCCTCCTCCCTTCCACTCTCCCTCCTTCCCTCCCTCCCTCCCTCCCTCCCTGTATGTCGTCCTCCCTTCCACTCTCCCTCTCTCCCTCCCTCCCTCCCTTCCTCCCTCCCTCCCTTTCTCCCTCTCTTCCTCCCTTCCCCCTTCCTCCCTC
>NW_014631839.1:0-220 GCF_000485595.1 Priapulus caudatus
GTGCCTGAAATTCTCTAAGACCAACGGCGGACTCAATCGGTACTCGAATAATCGAGTCGGGGTTGGTTTTTGCGATTTCTTCAATATCCATGCCACCCGAAGACGAGGCAACACACATAATGCGCTCGGAAGCGCGATCGAGCACGAAAGCCAAATAGATTTCGCGATCAATTTCGGTGCCAGCTTCAACATAAAGTCTTCCTACCAACTTGCCCTGCGG
>NW_014631840.1:0-220 GCF_000485595.1 Priapulus caudatus
GGCTACATGGTAGGGCCATGGCTGCCTACATGGCAGGATCAGGGCTAGCTACATGGTAGGATCATAGCTGGTTACATGGTAGGATCCTGGTTGGCTATATGGTAGGGCCATGGCTGCCTACATGGTAGGATCCTGGTTGGCTAAATGGTAGGATCCTGGTTGGCTACATGGTAAGATTAGGGCTAGCTAGATGGTAGGATCATGGCTGGCTACATGGTAG
>NW_014631841.1:0-220 GCF_000485595.1 Priapulus caudatus
CTTGTATAGTGTATAGTGTGCTACTTGTATAGTGCACGTGCTTCTATACTTGTATAGTGTACGTGCTTCTATAATTGTATAGTGTACGTGCTTCTATACTTGTATAGTGTGCGTGCTTCTATACTTGTATAGTGTGCGTGCTTCTATACTTGTATAGTGTATAGTGTACTACTTGTATAGTGTGCGTGCTTCTATACTTGTATAGTGTACGTGCTTCTAT
>NW_014631842.1:0-220 GCF_000485595.1 Priapulus caudatus
TATACATACGCGCGTACAGACATAAACACGTGCGTACAGACATACACACGCGCGTACAGACATATATACACGCGCGTACAGACATAAACACGTGCGTACAGACATAAACACGCGCGTATAGACATACACACGCGCGTACAGATATACATACGCGCGTACAGACATACACACGTGCGTACAGACATACACACGCGCGTACAGATATACATACGCGCGTACA
>NW_014631843.1:0-220 GCF_000485595.1 Priapulus caudatus
TCTCTCTCTTCTTCTCTCTCTCTCTCTCTGTCTCTCTCTCTCTCTGTGTGTGTCTCTCTCTCTCTCTGTCTCTCTGTGTGTCTCTCTGTCTGTCTCTCTCTCTCTCATCTCTCTTTCTCACTCTCTCTCTCTATATATATCTCTATCTTCTCTCTCTCTCTTTCTCTCTCTTGCTTACTATATATATATATATATATTTATATATATATATATATATATA
>NW_014631844.1:0-220 GCF_000485595.1 Priapulus caudatus
CCTTTAAGTCTATAGCGTATAGTGTGCACTCTATTTATAGAGGACCAAATCGGTCCGGTCGTGCAATCGTCACACCTGCAGCGAGAGGCTGGTGAAGAAGGAAAACCTACCTGAAGAGAAATCGAGTTTTTCCCCCGTTCATCCAATGTAATGTCCCGTTCATACATCCCGTCCCGTTCTCTCTCTCCTTCCCTCTCCCGCGCCTCTCTCTCTCTCTCTC
>NW_014631845.1:0-220 GCF_000485595.1 Priapulus caudatus
TGCGTGTGTAAAACATGTACTATACATGTGTACTATACATAGCTCTACCCGTGTAGCTATGTATAGTATACGCTACCATGTACCTCCACCGTCCCGGCGGGCGAGTAGGCCATGAACGGCTGTGTGTGTATACATGTACTATACATGTGTACTATACATAGCTCTACCCGTGTAGCTATGTATAGTATCCCGCCGGGACGGTGGAGGTACATGGTAGCTC
>NW_014631846.1:0-220 GCF_000485595.1 Priapulus caudatus
GCGAGCGTGTGGTTGTCTGTATACGATACACGCACGCGTGTGGTTGTCTGTATATGACACACGCGCGCGTGTGGTTGTCTGTATACGATACACGCGCGCGTGTGGTTGTCTGTGTACGATACACGCGCGCGTGTGGTTCTCTGTATACGATACACGCACGCGTGTGGTTGTCTGTATACGATACACGCGCGCGTGTGGTTGTCTGTATACGATACACGCG
>NW_014631847.1:0-220 GCF_000485595.1 Priapulus caudatus
CCGTAAGCCATACTAAGTTCTGAGTAGTCCGAGTAGTCCGAGTAGTCCGAGAGTTTAGGATTGTTTAACCCGGCAACGGCGCGACGTGATTGCTCCACAGCTGGCGGCCGTCCCGGCTACCCTCCCTCGCGCCTGAGCCCGGATTGAAAAACATCCGGTCTCAGTCACTCACTCAGCGCTCATCTTTTACGTTACGCAATCGCGTCACGCCGTTGCCTAC
>NW_014631848.1:0-220 GCF_000485595.1 Priapulus caudatus
AGAGAGAGAGAGAGAGAGATAGAGAGAGCGAGGAGGGAGAAAGAGAGACGCGGTTGGTAATGGTGTGCAAAGCGTGTAGCGAGGTTAGCGCAAATTAAGCCGATTAGCGGTGTAAGCGCGGTTAAGCGGGCAAGTGGACATTTGCTGATCATTTTACTATGCGTGTGTGAGTGTGTGTGTGTGTGTGTGTGTGTGTGTGTGTGTGTGTGTGTGTGTGTGT
>NW_014631849.1:0-220 GCF_000485595.1 Priapulus caudatus
GAGAGAGAGAGAGCGAGAGAGATACAGACAGGTAGGGACTTAAGTCGGGGCCAGCACAATCCAGGTATTGTGTCGGCAGCCAAGGTCAGGTTTAGATGGCGTTCATAGATACGTGCTGACGTGAAGAGATACGCGTGGCTGTAAACGAGAGAAGAAAGAGTATAGATGGCTGGAGGAGAGAGAGAGGAGGGGGGAAGGAAGAGAGGGGGAGGTGGAGGGG
>NW_014631850.1:0-220 GCF_000485595.1 Priapulus caudatus
AAAATGACCTAAGTTACCTCGTCTCATAACCAAAATTCCAACATCTTCGATTCGCTCTATTAGCAGGCGAAGGTATTCTTCCCATGTTCCACGAATTGGGTGTTCAGAAACTTTGAGAGCAATACGTATGCTTTTAACAATGTCTTCAACAGGACTATTAATATTGAATTTTCCAATATATTCATTACGATCTACATTTTGAGACTTCAAATAATCTCTA
>NW_014631851.1:0-220 GCF_000485595.1 Priapulus caudatus
TTTATTTACGAGTTAATTACTATCTACATCAAACTGTTATGCATCATTTGTAGCAGAGAAAACATATAGCGACCAACAAACAGGCACAATGACCGAAATCATAAAGGCTATACGAAGGCATTCATCTAAGGTTAGCATGAAACTTATGTGTATGCGTGAAGAGGCAGAAGAGGCAGCCAGGAGTTGCTGGCGGCCGCGTACGTATTCATGTGCGCGATCG
>NW_014631852.1:0-220 GCF_000485595.1 Priapulus caudatus
GATGGGAAGCGAGCTGTAGTGTATGATGCAGATCTAGAGTAAGAGGAGGAAGAGAGCGCCCGTTGTTTATTTAAAACAAGTGCAATCGGTTGCAGGCCTGTGTCAACAAACATTCGTGAATTGCCAAGACTTCTGCTCCCTAACTATTGCTGCTGCTGTTGCTACTGCCTGCTGCTGCTGCTCTGCTGCTACTGCTGCTGCTGCTGCTGCTGCTGCTGCT
>NW_014631853.1:0-220 GCF_000485595.1 Priapulus caudatus
GGGGATAGATATATAGACGTGGGGGATAGATAGATAGACGGGGGATAGATAGATAGACGTGGGGGATAAATAGATAGACGGGGGGGATAGATAGATAGACGGGAGGGATAGATAGATAGACGGGGGATAGATAGATAGATAGACGGGGGATAGATAGATAGACGGGGGGATAGATAGATAGACGGGGGATAGATAGATAGACGGGGGATAGATAGATAGA
>NW_014631854.1:0-220 GCF_000485595.1 Priapulus caudatus
CTTTAATCAGCGACAAACCATCGCGTAGAGGTAACATTCGATCCACTACCAACACGTCGTAGTTATTATTCAATGCAAGTTGCAAGCCTTCTTCGCCATCTTTGGCATGATCCGCCACGTGCCCACTCTCACTTAATCCTTTTTGGATAAAAGAAGCAGTTTGGAGGTCGTCCTCTATTAGTAATATATTCATGATATTTTCAGTATACGGTAGGTTCTT
>NW_014631855.1:0-220 GCF_000485595.1 Priapulus caudatus
GTGTGAACGCGCGTGTGTGAACGTACGAGTGTGTGATAGCGCGTGTGTGAACGTGCGTGTGTGATAGCGCGAGTGTGTGAACGTGCGAGTGTGTGAACGTGCGTGTGTGAACGCGCGTGTGTGAACGTACGAGTGTGTGATAGCGCGTGTGTGAACGTGCGTGTGTGATAGCGCGAGTGTGTGAACGTACGAGTGTGTGAACGTGCGTGTGTGAACGCGC
>NW_014631857.1:0-220 GCF_000485595.1 Priapulus caudatus
GTTGTATGCGGAATTAATTCCTTGTCCAGCTTCTTCCTGATTATTTACGCATAAATCTGTAAGTTCAACGATCCTACTGAGAAGGTTATTCACCATCTCTATGTCATTGGTCGCACAAATTGAATCAGCATAAAGGTTTGAGGTGAATTTATCTGACGATGTAGTATTACGAAAAGTGCCATCATTCTTTTTTATAAAGGTTATCAGTTTTCCCACTGCC
>NW_014631858.1:0-220 GCF_000485595.1 Priapulus caudatus
CTCTCTCTCTCTCTCTCTCTCTCTCTCTCTCTCACCCATATATATATGGGTCTCTCTTTCGTCTCTCTTTTTCGCTTTCTTGCTTCCCATCTCTTTCTCCCTCTCTCTGGCTGTATGTGTGTCTCTTTCTTTCTTTCCTTCCTATGCTCTCTTTCTGTCTCTCCCTTATCACTTTTTTCCCGCCGCTTTATCTCGACCCTGCTCCGCCGCCTCCGCCACT
>NW_014631859.1:0-220 GCF_000485595.1 Priapulus caudatus
GCGCCTGAGAGAGCGAGAGCCATACAGACAGACAGACATGCAGACAGAAAAAACGCAGAGACACTGAGAGATAGATAGATGGATAGATAGAGTTAGGGAGAGAACGAGATAAGGAAAGAGCGACACACACACACATGCACGCACACGCCGAGAGAGAGAGAGAGAGTGAGAGAGAATGAGAAAAAAAGACAGACAGACAGACACACACACACACACACAC
>NW_014631860.1:0-220 GCF_000485595.1 Priapulus caudatus
AGGTATGCGGGGAACCACCGTGATAGATATAAAGAGAGAGGGAAAGTGTAGAAAACACACACAGAGAGAACGCGTGTTACGGAGCGAAAGAGAGGACGAGGGAGAGGGAGCGAGAGATAGTACGTGATACAGAACTAGCGAGCGTCCGCGGACGAGAGAAGGGGGCAGAGAGAGAGAGAGAGAGAGAGAGAGAGAGAGAGAGAGAGAGAGAGAGAGAGAG
>NW_014631861.1:0-220 GCF_000485595.1 Priapulus caudatus
CCTGCACAGCCTGCTACATAAGTTACACACATCAGTGCCTGCACAGCCTGCTACATAAGTTACACACATCAGTGCCTGCACAGCCTGCTACATAAGTTACACACATCAGTGCCTGCACAGCCTGCTACATAAGTTACACACATCAGTGCCTGCACAGCCTGCTACATAAGTTACACACATCAGTGCCTGCACAGCCTGCTACATATAGTTACACACATCA
>NW_014631862.1:0-220 GCF_000485595.1 Priapulus caudatus
GTTACGTGTGATTAGTTCTATTTTAGAGGGTGCTCGAATGTTTAAATCTTTACATTCTATATGAGCGCAAATCTTCTCTAAGCCAGCCTGTAACTCTGGGATGTCAGAGAACTGATTACGATTGAACCAGACATATTCTATTATTAATGTACCGCTTAGCAGTAGTACGCCTATACCCCAGAGTAAAGTCGAAACGAGATTGTCTGGTTGTTCTAAAGGC
>NW_014631863.1:0-220 GCF_000485595.1 Priapulus caudatus
CAAATCCATTTTGAAATGTGGGGGGGACACGAGTAGCGAGCACGCGAAGGGGGGGTGTGGGGGGCTCTCCCCCAGGAGAAATTTTGAAATTAGACCCCCTCAGATGCGTTTTCTGCGCGAGCAGGGGAGGTCCGGACCCCCTGGACCCCCCTGTACACGCCCCTGCAGACACACACACACACACACACACACACACACATGCTATTTGGTTTGTGATAAT
>NW_014631864.1:0-220 GCF_000485595.1 Priapulus caudatus
GTGTGTGCGTACGTGTGTGTGTGCGTGCGTGTGTGTGTGCGTGCGCGCGCGCACGTGTGCGTGTGTGCGTGTATGTGTGCGTGTGTGTGTGCGTGCGTGCGTGTGTGTGGGTGCGTGTGTGCGTGTGTGTGTGCGCGCGCGTGTGTGTGTGTGCGTGCGTGTGTGTGTGTGTGTGTGTGTGTGCGTGCGTGCGTGTGTATGTGCCCGTGCGTTCGTTTGT
>NW_014631865.1:0-220 GCF_000485595.1 Priapulus caudatus
CATCCTCATCCTCATCCTCATCTCTCTGTACGAGTGATGAGAGAGCGGTAAGACGACAGACAAAGGATGCGGGTGGAAGATGAACGTGGTGGACCAAGAGAGAGACACAGAAGGAGAGAGACATACACAGAGAGAGAGAGAGAGAGAGAGAGAGAGAGAGAGAGAGAGAGAGAGAGAGAGAGAGAGAGAGAGAGAGAGAGAGAGAGAGAGAGAGAGAGAG
>NW_014631866.1:0-220 GCF_000485595.1 Priapulus caudatus
GTATAATTATTACATAACAGTGTGAACAGTGTCACACAATTAAATAAGGTAAAGCCTAAAATATACAATAAAATACACATGAAATAAACGGGAAATAAAAATAATTACAAAGAATACGTTTTAAAAAGAGAACGAGCTGCAATCGATGTATTAATACTTCTGTGTACACAACCATTTTAACTAACACATCATTTCGTTGATTTCAACACCAGATCACACA
>NW_014631867.1:0-220 GCF_000485595.1 Priapulus caudatus
CTCAATGTTTCTCTCTCTAGCTGTCACCTAAGGGTTGCATGTGTCTGTACTGTAATACATGTCTCTATGTCTCTCTCTAGCTGTCACCTAAGGGCTGCATGTGTCTGTACTGCAATACATGTCTTTATGTCTCTCTCTAGCTGTCACCTAAGGGTTGCCTGTGTCTGTACTATAATACCTGTCTCTATGTTTCTCTTTCTAGCTGTCACCTAAGGCTGCA
>NW_014631868.1:0-220 GCF_000485595.1 Priapulus caudatus
CGTGACCGTGAGCGTGCGTACGTGACCGTGAGTGTGCGTACGTGACCGTGAGTGTGCGTACGTGACCGCGAGTGTGCGTGCGTGACCGCGAGTGTGCGTGCGTGACCGTGAGTGTGCGTGCGTGACCGTGAGCGTGCGTACGTGACCGTGAGTGTGCGTACGTGACCGTGAGTGTGCGTACGTGACCGTGAGTGTGCGTACGTGACCGTGAGCGTGCGTA
>NW_014631869.1:0-220 GCF_000485595.1 Priapulus caudatus
TTTTCTTATACAGCCACGATGACTGAGCCGATGGTTGTTTCAACATAACTTTTTAATCTTAGAGTGTAAAAAGATTGAAACCCCGCATTTCAACTACAGGTCACTCACACACACACACACACACACACACACACACACACACACACACACACACACACACACACACACACACACACGACACGACGACGACGACGACGACGACGACGACGACGACGACGAC
>NW_014631870.1:0-220 GCF_000485595.1 Priapulus caudatus
TATATATATATATATATATTCCTAATATATATATTAAATAATATATTGATCTATATAATATATAATATATAATTATTATATTATATATAATTATTTAATAATATAATAATATTATTATTATATATATTAATATAATTATATAATAATATTAATTATATAATTATATATTATATTATCTATATTATATATGATATATATATATATATATATATATATATAA
>NW_014631871.1:0-220 GCF_000485595.1 Priapulus caudatus
CTACATTACACGCACGCACACACCTACATTACACGCGCGTACACACCTACATTACACGCACGTACGCACCTACATTACACGCACGTACACACCTACATTACACGCACGTACACACCTACATTACACGCACGCACGCACCTACATTACACGCACGTACACACCTACATTACACGCACGTACGCACCTACATTACACGCACGTACGCACCTACATTACACGC
>NW_014631872.1:0-220 GCF_000485595.1 Priapulus caudatus
CTATCTATCTATCTATCTATCTATCTATCTATCTATCTATATATATATATATAATATATCTATTCTAGTTTTATGGTACATATCCTCTGCTCTCTTGTGCTGCCCTCTGTTGCATTCTAGCGTGGCGCCAGCTGGCGGCACCAACCCGATGTTTTTGTAGGCTAGCGTCGGTTATGCCGAATCCTTCTCTCGCGCACGATATCTCTCTCACTCTCTCTCT
>NW_014631873.1:0-220 GCF_000485595.1 Priapulus caudatus
CTCTTTATTAATATAGGCACGACTACAGAGGCGTTTAGCGATAGTCTTATAGATCATAAGGGCCTAATGGTGATTACTAACAATATTAATGTTGCCAGCAGATTGAGATTACTCAAGGAAAATGAAGTTATCATCACAGGAGGTGTTGTGAGGCATTCAGACGGCGGAATTGTTGGTGAGGCTGCGGTTGATTTCATAGAAAACTTCAAGGTTGACTACG
>NW_014631874.1:0-220 GCF_000485595.1 Priapulus caudatus
ACCGGGCAATATCATCGAAGACAACATCACTCGCATACGTGAACAGGTGGGTAGCGATGAAGTAATCCTCGGGCTCTCAGGTGGCGTCGATTCCTCGGTTGTTGCTGCGATGTTGCATCAGGCGATAGGTGAACAGTTAATCTGTGTGTTTGTCGATAATGGTCTGCTACGTCATCACGAAGGTGACCAGGTGATGGCTATCTTCGCTGAGAACATGGGG
>NW_014631875.1:0-220 GCF_000485595.1 Priapulus caudatus
GCGCGGTGATTATCCCCGATGGTGTTTTATTCGGCTCATCCAATGCGCATAAAAAACTGCGCGAAGAAATTGTCGCAAAGCAAAAGCTCGAAGCCGTTATCTCCATGCCCAGTGGTGTATTCAAACCCTATGCAGGGGTGAGTACCGCAGTCCTAATTTTTACAAAAACCAATAACGGCGGCACTGATAATATCTGGTTTTACGATATGCAAGCCGACGG
>NW_014631876.1:0-220 GCF_000485595.1 Priapulus caudatus
ACTGCAGGTTCTGTACGCACACACACAGAGGTAAAGGCAGAATGTACTGTAGGTTCTGTATGCACACACACAGAGGTAAAGGCAGAATGTACTGCAGGTTCTATAAGCACACACACAGAGGTAAAAGCAGAATGTACTGCAGGTTCTATAAGCCCACACACAGAGGTAAAGGCAGAATGTACTGCAGGTTCTGTATGCACACACACAGAGGTAAAGGCAG
>NW_014631877.1:0-220 GCF_000485595.1 Priapulus caudatus
ATATATATATATATATATATATATATTAGCTTATATATATATATGCTTAAGTGTTGGGGAAGGTGGAGCGGGCGAGAAGGCTGTAATAATAGCTTTTGTTTGCATCTTGGTTATTTATTCGCGCGTGGTCTCTCTCTGGTATGGTACCGTGCGATCTGTTACATTCTGAATACACGCGGGCTGGTGTGTGCATGCGTTCCTCACTTTCTCTCTCTCTCTC
>NW_014631878.1:0-220 GCF_000485595.1 Priapulus caudatus
GTGTGTGTGTGTGTGTGTGTGTGTGTGTGTGTGTGTGTGTGTGTGTGTGTGTGTGTGTGTGTGTGTGTGTGTGTGTGTGTGTGTGTGTGTGTGTGTGTGTGTGTGTGTGTGTGTGTGTGTTGCGTACGCACACACGATATGATCTGCGCACGCACACGCATCACACGCACGCACGCACGCGCACGCACATACACACACACACACACACACGCTCTCTCTC
>NW_014631879.1:0-220 GCF_000485595.1 Priapulus caudatus
TAGTAACCCTGAGGTGGCCGATAGTAACCCTGAGGTGGCCGATAGTAACCCTGAGGTGGCCGATAGTAACCATGCGGTGGCCGATAGTAACCCTGAGACGGCCGATAGTAACCCTGAGGTGGCCGATAGTAACCCTGAGGTGGCCGATAGTAACCCTGAGGTGGCCAATAGTAACCCTGAGGTGGCCGATAGTAACCCTGAGGTGGCCGATAGTAACCCT
>NW_014631880.1:0-220 GCF_000485595.1 Priapulus caudatus
CGCCCCTTTCCGTAATTTGAATTATTAATGAAATTAAATATAATTATTAATACGATGGGGTGCGTTTTTCGCCGCCTAAAGCGAGAAAGAAAGATAGAGAGAGAGAGAAGAGAGAAGAGAGAGAGAGAGAGAGAGAGAGAGAGAGAGAGAGAGAGAGAGAGAGAGAGAGAGAGAGAGAGAGAGAGAGAGAGAGAGAGAGAGAGAGAGAGAGAGAGAGAGA
>NW_014631881.1:0-220 GCF_000485595.1 Priapulus caudatus
GTGCGTGTGTGTGTACGTGCGTGCGTGCGTGTGTACGTGCGTGCGTGCGTGCGTGCGTGCGTGCGTGCGTGCGTATATGTACGTGAGCGATCGAGTGCTGACCGTGAGAGAGAATGTGGAGACAGCGGGAAGGAAGCAAATGACTATAGACAGAGACAGTATTCGTGAGATAGGGTGAGAGTGAGAGAGAGAGAGTGTGTGTGCGTGTGTGTGTGTGTAT
>NW_014631882.1:0-220 GCF_000485595.1 Priapulus caudatus
CAAACACCTACACTTAAGGTCAAACACCTACCCTCCATGTCAAACACCTACACTCAAGGTCAAACCTCTACACTTAAGGTCAAACACCTACCCTCCATGTCAAACACCTACACTCAAGGTCAAACCTCTACACTTAAGGTCAAACACCTACCCTCCATGTCAAACACCTACACTCAAGGTCAAACCTCTACACTTAAGGTCAAACACCTACACTCAAGGT
>NW_014631883.1:0-220 GCF_000485595.1 Priapulus caudatus
TACTTTGCAGCCGGGGTAAATCAATGGAAGTTGTTCTTGTATGGCGCGGATCGAATTGGGCGCGGAAATTGATAAGGCAACGATTGCTCGTTTGAGCTGAGCCGTATCAAGGTTTAGCGTAATAATACAATCTGGTTCATTATTTTCATCAACCAAGTTATTCAATGCACAATTGACTGCCTGACGAGCGGTAGATATCGCTTTACGAGACAAATTAAAC
>NW_014631884.1:0-220 GCF_000485595.1 Priapulus caudatus
GAGGTGAGATGTAAGAGGAGGTGAGATGTAAGAGGAGGTGAGATGTAAGAGGAGGTGAGATGTAAAAGAGGAGGTGAGATGTAAGAGGAGGAGGAGGTGAGATGTAAGAGGAGGAGGTGAGATGTAAAAGGAGGTGAGATGTAAGAGGAGGTGAGATGTAAGAGGAGGTGAGATGTAAGAGGAGGTGAGATGTAAGAGGAGGTGAGATGTAAGAGGAGGT
>NW_014631885.1:0-220 GCF_000485595.1 Priapulus caudatus
GAGAGAGAGGGCAGCGAGGTAAAGAGAGAGGAGGTGTGTGAGGCGGGGAGAGGGAGGATGTGTAGAGGATGGGAAGGGTGCATGGTAGGGAGAGCCCCCTTATACATTTGCTCTCTCTCCCTCTATTTCTCTTTCTCTCGCTCTCGCTCCCTCTCCCCCCCTCTCTCTCTCTATCCTTTTCTTCCCCTTCTCTCTCTCTCTATTTCTCTCTCTCTCTCTC
>NW_014631886.1:0-220 GCF_000485595.1 Priapulus caudatus
GATTTAACGTCAACTTTTGGTGACTGGCAAGCAGCCAACAAAATAGCTAATGTAACCACTTATAAGGTTACCAGCGACGGACTAGAGTTAAAGAGTAATTTTCTTGAATTCAGTAAGAAAATGCAGAATAAAAATACAGGCATATTGTTGGCAGAAGCCAGGGCGTAAGCACTAAGCCGTTAATTTTAGAAATAGAAAACGCTGAAGGTCATGTGGTTTT
>NW_014631887.1:0-220 GCF_000485595.1 Priapulus caudatus
ACACACACACACACACACACACACACACACACACACAGCATACACGGCGGAATATTAACAGCAGGATTATATTGTATATACACGACTTTTTTCTCCTGCGGTGCAATCGATAGCCCTCGCTCGAACGCAGCAGCTTCCATAATTCAACATCAATTAATTGCAAAAAACAACCATTTAACTACGCGGTAAACCCGCTGAACCAGCTTCGGGAGAAGGCGAT
>NW_014631888.1:0-220 GCF_000485595.1 Priapulus caudatus
CGCACACACACACACACACACACACACACACACACACACACACACCATCTATTGTTAGGCTCCTCGAGCATTTAGGCCGCATCTACACCGGCCATCATGCGCGCCGTACGTGTCAGTCGGTTGCCATGCTAATGATGATAAATGGAAGCTTTAAGCTCTAAACGATCATCAAGCATACGAGTCAGACGTCTCTGGGATTGCGCTAAGACAGGAGGGGGCC
>NW_014631889.1:0-220 GCF_000485595.1 Priapulus caudatus
ACATACATACATACATACATACATACATACATACATACATACACAAAACACACGCACGCACGCACACACACATACCCCCTCAAACGCACGCATACACACACGCACACACACACACACACACACACACACACACACACACACACACACACACACACACACACACACACACACACACACACACACACACACACACACACACACACACACACACACACACTAC
>NW_014631890.1:0-220 GCF_000485595.1 Priapulus caudatus
GTTAGCTGCGATGTTGACCATCGAGGAAAATATTAATGTGTATTGGCCTGCCAATGCAGATCAAAGAAACCGGTTTTGGTTATGCTATCTGTGAAGGCATGGGTATTACCCGCAATGTTGATACCTTGCTCATCGGTGATCAGCCTGTCGGTACATGGGTGCTCACTTTTCTTGATAGTGCTCGTGAAATCCTGACTGAAGACAACGCGATGAAATAAGC
>NW_014631891.1:0-220 GCF_000485595.1 Priapulus caudatus
CTGTATTCAGAGATATTGTCTCTGCTATAGCCTATTGCCACTCTCAGAAAGTTTCCCACAGGGATCTGAAGGCCGACAATATCCTTCTTACCGCTGATGGAAAGGCAAAGCTAGCAGATTTTGGATTTGCAAAGAGATGCGAGGAGGAGGGAATGGCATCCCTGAGCAAGACCTTCTGTGGAACTCCCGATCATTGTTCCCCAGAGGTCCTGACAGGAAC
>NW_014631892.1:0-220 GCF_000485595.1 Priapulus caudatus
GTTTCTTCGTTTGTTTGTTTTTGCGTGTGTGCGTGTACTACCTATGATGGTTATACGCTATATATAATGCTATATATGTGGTACGTATAATAGGTATATATATATAGTAAATAATCACTCCTATTAATAAACCTAAATTACTAAATTATTTAATTCTAATATATATATTATATATATACATATACATATATATATATATATATATATATATATATAATAG
>NW_014631893.1:0-220 GCF_000485595.1 Priapulus caudatus
AGCTTCACACGCGCGACCCTTATACACAGGTTTATTAGCTTCACGTGTGCGCGACCCTTATACACAGGTTTATTAGCTTCACGTGCACGCGACCCTTATACACAGGTTTATTAGCTTCACGTGCGCGCACGACCCTTATACACAGATTTATTAGCTTCACATGCACGCGACCCTTATACGACTAGGTTTATTAGCTTCACGTGCACGTCGACCCTTATAC
>NW_014631894.1:0-220 GCF_000485595.1 Priapulus caudatus
CCTATCTCTCACCTATCTCTCACCTATCTCTCACCTATCTCTCACCTATCTCTCACCTATCTCTCACCTGTATCTCACCTATCTCTCACCTAGATCTCTCACCTATCTCTCACCTGTATCTCACCTATCTCTCACCTATCTCTCACCTATCTCTCACCTATCTCTCACCTATCTCTCACCTGTGTCTCACCTATCTCTCGACCTATCTCTCACCTATCTC
>NW_014631895.1:0-220 GCF_000485595.1 Priapulus caudatus
CTTTCAGCGTGGTATGGCCGTAGACATCGTACTTGTGTGTGTTTCTATAGCTCTGATCAGCTAACATATGCAATATATAATATATGTACATACATATATATGTGTGTCATATTTAATGACTAGAAATATGAAAACAACGGCGTGCAGGGCTACGGTGGCGCCCCCCGCCTACGTGCTCTTCTACGCTCCCGCTACTGATCGCCGCCGCCGCAGGGGTGCG
>NW_014631897.1:0-220 GCF_000485595.1 Priapulus caudatus
GAGATGTAAGAGAGGTGACACTTCACACAGGTAAGACGTAAGAGAGGTGACACTTCACACAGGTAAGACGTAAGAGAGGTGACACTTCACACAGGTGTGACGTAAGACAGGTGACACTTCACAAAGGTAAGACGTAAGACAGGTGACACTTCACACAGGTGTAGACGTAAGACAGGTGACACTTCACACAGGTAGTGACGTAAGACAGGTGACACTTCAC
>NW_014631898.1:0-220 GCF_000485595.1 Priapulus caudatus
ACGGGAGATATTGCGCATGCACGCGCACCGTGTTAGGAGTGCAATGCCGTCTGAGGCAAACTTCATAATATACCTTGCTGAAGGAGAGAGGAAATGGGTGACTGAAGAAAGGCTGCTGGGAAGATAGCTGGGGGCGGTAGAAGAAGAAGGAGGCTGATTGAAGGACAGGGGCGGCAAGGGGAAGGACGCCAGGGCATAAAGTAAGTGTTTTGTACCCTAC
>NW_014631899.1:0-220 GCF_000485595.1 Priapulus caudatus
TCTGGGGGACATAGACCCTATCAGCCTTACTAATGTAGTAGTCTGATTCGAGTGATGGGCTCATTCTCACTCCTCGTTCTCCCTGCGCCAAGCTACGGTTGCTAAGACTTGTCTATTCTAAACACATCAGCAACAGAAGCTGTGCAAGTGTTCGCCTGGTCACCAGATGCGGGCAATAACCTTATATTGGCCACCCGCAGCTATACGGAAGAGCGAATGT
>NW_014631900.1:0-220 GCF_000485595.1 Priapulus caudatus
ATGCACTATGCAGTATGCAGTACGCACTACGCACTATGCACTATGCACCATACACTATGCACCATGCACCATGCACCATGCACCATGCGCTATGCACTATGCGCTATGCACTATGCACTATGCACTCTGCACTCTGCACTATGCACTCTGCACTATGCACTATGCACTATGCACTATGCACTATGCACCATGCACCATCGCACCATGCCACTATGCACTA
>NW_014631901.1:0-220 GCF_000485595.1 Priapulus caudatus
GATGGCTTCTTTTCTCTGTGTGTAAACATAGCATCGATCTATATATTATTAATGGAACCGTGTTAGCTCTCTGTCTGTCTGTCGGGCGATGTATGCGTGAGAGCGAGAGAGAGAGGGCGAGAGAGAGAGAGAGGGAGAGAGAGAGATAGGGCGAGAGCGAGAGAGAGAGAGGAGGGGAGGGGATGAGGAGGAAGGGAGGGAGGGAGGAGAAGGCGAGAGA
>NW_014631902.1:0-220 GCF_000485595.1 Priapulus caudatus
TGGAGGACGAAAACTGCATTCGTGCAAGAGATGCAGAAATTTAGATGTATTGTAGCGCGTTCTTGCTAAGGAGAGTTACGGAATATTCAACTAAATAATGTTTTGTTTTTAATATAATAACGTTCGTATTAATAATGATAATGAGCAGCAGCAGCAGCAGCAGGAGCAGCAGCAACAGCAGCAGTAGTGATAGTAGTAGTAGTAGTAGTAGTAGTAGTAG
>NW_014631903.1:0-220 GCF_000485595.1 Priapulus caudatus
AATGAGTTACAAGTTACGTAGGTTACTAATTGCAAAAAGTTATTCCTACTTATGGGATCGGACGCGACAGTAAACATTTCGTTGAAAGCCGTTTTGAAATTTTTGAATATTTAGTCTCGTGGCATGCGACAGGCGACAGTATAGTAACTGGTGACATTTAATTACATGCGACACATATAGTGAAACTCGACACGACGTGACACGCGACACGCCCTGCCGC
>NW_014631904.1:0-220 GCF_000485595.1 Priapulus caudatus
ACTGCATGTCACTATGCGAGTGTGACATTCGTAACTGCGTGTAACTACGCGAGTGTGACATTCATAACTGTGTGTAACTATGTGAGTGTGACATTCGTAACTGTAACTACGTGAGTGTAACATTCGTAACTGTGTGTAACTACGCGAGTGTGACATTCGAAACTGTGTGTAACTATGCGAGTGTGACATTCGTAACTGTGTGTAACTATGCGAGTGTGAC
>NW_014631905.1:0-220 GCF_000485595.1 Priapulus caudatus
ACACACACACACACACGCGCGCGCGCGCGCGCGCGCACGCTCAACACATACGTGGCTAACCAGTGAATTATTTTCCAAATAATACTGGTAAGCATAATATTCACGAGGGGGCGAAGGCAATCTCCCCATCGTTCTGTCGTGTAGCAGCGTGTTAGAGAGAGAGAGAGAGAGAGAGAGAGAGAGAGAGAGAGAGAGAGAGAGAGAGAGAGAGAGAGAGAGA
>NW_014631906.1:0-220 GCF_000485595.1 Priapulus caudatus
GTGCGCCTGCTACTGGAGGCCGGCGCTGACGCCAACGCCGCCATGACGAACGGGATGACGCCCCTGATGAAGGCGGCGTGGCAGGGTGAGGAGGCGGCGGTGCAGATGCTGCTCTCACACGGCGCCGACACCAACGTTGCGAGCTCGCAAGGACAGACCTCCCTGCACATGGCGGCTAGCTATGGCTGGCTGGGCATCATGCGCCTGCTACTGGAGGCCG
>NW_014631907.1:0-220 GCF_000485595.1 Priapulus caudatus
GAGAGTACAATAGCGCACTATTTTCAAACGAAGATTCTGCTGAAACAGCACCAGGATTGTTAGATTCGATTGCCGGCTCAATCAATATTACTCAAGACAGACTTACAAGAAGCCGCTTAGCTGGTGATCCAGCCGATATTTTATTATCGCCAAAACTTGCAGATATTGGTTTATTAGAACTTTATCGAGCAGATGAAGCCATTAATGCGGGTAAAGAATC
>NW_014631908.1:0-220 GCF_000485595.1 Priapulus caudatus
CGCGCACCTCTAACCGAATTAATACGCCATTCACCCCGCAGATGTCGCTGCTGGCGGTCACCCCGTCCCCTGACACCAGCACCACCGCCTCCACCACCACCACCACCACTGTGATCGCGTGCTGCCCCCCGACGCTGCCACCCCATGCGTGCGTGTACTCCACCACCCCACCCCACCCCACCCCACCCCACACACCCTACCGCACAGGCTGCCAGCTCGT
>NW_014631909.1:0-220 GCF_000485595.1 Priapulus caudatus
TGCAGCTACTGCTGCTAGTGCGTGGTTCTAGATCTACTGCTGCTGCAGCCGATTCCGCACACGCTCATTATCTAACCACAGCATGCTTCTAAAACTATGTCTGCGCGGTGTTGGTGTAACCCTAACCCTAACCCTTCCCTCTCTCTGTCTATCTTTCCCCCTCGCTCTCGCTCACTCCCCCCCTCCCCCCTCCTCCCTCCTCCTCCTCTCTCTCTCTCTC
>NW_014631910.1:0-220 GCF_000485595.1 Priapulus caudatus
GTAGGATGTAGGGTGTAGGATGTAGGGTGTAGGATGTAGGATGTAGGTTGTAGGGTGTAGGATGCAGGATGTAGAATGTAGGATGTAGGATGTAGGGTGTAGGATGTAGGATGTAGAGTGTAGGATGTAGGATGTAGGATGTAGGATGTAGGATGTAGGATGGATGGATGTAGGATGTAGGATGTAGGGTGTAGTATGTAGGATGTAGGTTGTAGGGTGT
>NW_014631911.1:0-220 GCF_000485595.1 Priapulus caudatus
GAGAGAGAGAGAGATCTAGAGAGGGGCGACAGTTGTGTTTGATTTGCGACGACGCTCCATCGTCGAAAAACTGGAATGCGGCGACGATTGATTGACGACGCGACAGCCGGGGTTTAACCGATAAACTGCAATCCTAGAAGCTGACCTGGAAATTAGGACGAGTCGAGAGCAGTCTGTAGTCATCAGCTAGTATGTAGTATCTCTCTTTCTCTCTCTCTCT
>NW_014631912.1:0-220 GCF_000485595.1 Priapulus caudatus
GCAGCAGCAGCAGCAGCAGCATAGCAGCAGCAGCAGTAGCAGCAGCAGCAGCAGCTGTAGTAGTAGTAGTAGTAGTAGCAGCAGTAACAGTAGTATTAGTATCGCAGCAGCAGCAGTAGCAGCAGCAGCAAGCAGCAGCAGCAGCAGCAGTATCAGCAGTAGCAGCAGCAGCAGTAGCAGCAGCAGCAGCAGCAGTATCAGCAGTAGCAGCAGTAGCAGC
>NW_014631913.1:0-220 GCF_000485595.1 Priapulus caudatus
AAAATGCCGGCAACGCCGGGTATCCCGCTAGTACATATATATATATATGTACCGGATGTACCAATTGTTTCATTAGGTAAACAATCAATGGCTTGCGGTGCCATAGAGAAATCATATAAATAATTACCTGTACCTCTTTCTCTCTCTCTCTCTATATATATATATATACACACATAGAAAGCGAGAGAGAGAGAGCAAGAGGAGGGAGAGAGAGAGAGAT
>NW_014631914.1:0-220 GCF_000485595.1 Priapulus caudatus
ACATCATGTCATTAACACCCACATTATGCCGTTAACACCCACATCATATCCGTAATACCCACATCATATCCGTAACACCCACATCATGTCGTTAACACCCACATCATGTCGTTAACACTCACATCATGTCGTTAACACCCACATCATGTCGTTAACACTCACATCATGTCGTTAACACCCACATCATGTCGTTAACACTCACATCATGTCGTTAACACCC
>NW_014631915.1:0-220 GCF_000485595.1 Priapulus caudatus
GTTGCATGTTGTGTGAGTTGAGTTGAGTTGAGTTGAGTGTGAGTTGAATGAGTTGCTTGTTGAGTGTGAGTTGAATGAGTTGCATGTTGTGTGAGTTGAGTTGAGTTGAGTGTGAGTTGAATGAGTTGCATGTTGAGTGTGAGTTGAATGAGTTGCTTGTTGAGTGTGAGTTGAATGAGTTGCGTGTTGTGTGAGTTGAGTTGAGTTGAGTTGAGTTGAG
>NW_014631916.1:0-220 GCF_000485595.1 Priapulus caudatus
GGGCCCGTGCCTCTCTGCATGCGTGCAGACGTGCGTGCGTGCGTGCATCCGTGCGCGCGTTCGTACTTGCATGCTTCCGTCTGCGGGTATACACGTATTGTTGTGTCGAATTCATCCGCACGTGAAAGTAGGTGATTAAATTTTGGCGCGTCGAAGTAAGCGACGCGCCCGCCACCTGGCGAATCAACTCAAATCTTCATACAGTCAGCTGATAACAGTG
>NW_014631917.1:0-220 GCF_000485595.1 Priapulus caudatus
GCGTCACGTTACATCACGTCACATCACGTTACACCGTGTCGCATCACGTCACATCACGTTACATCACGTTACATCACGTTACATCATGTCGCATCACGTTACATCACGTCACATCACGTTACATCATGTCACATCACGTTACATCACGTTACATCATGTCACATCACGTTACATCACGTTACATCATGTCGCATCACGTTACATCACGTCACATCACGTT
>NW_014631918.1:0-220 GCF_000485595.1 Priapulus caudatus
ATATATATATATATATACGTTCGTGTATTTACAGAGAGAAGTGAAAGTTCCTCACTTCATATGCGGATGGAGAGAAACCACGAAGAGACGGTGGCCTGCACAGTTTCTTTCAAGATGACAAAATGATAATTGAAGGCATATATCCTTTCGATACGAGCTTTGGAGTGTCCACCCTGACATCCGTGTGCATGTAAAGCAAGCTCTCTTTCTCTCTCTCTCT
>NW_014631919.1:0-220 GCF_000485595.1 Priapulus caudatus
ATTCTTTAGCATGAAAAACACCTGCACTGCGAGGCCACATAACATAAAGTTATTAACCATGAATATGTACGAGAAAGAGTGAGAGATTGAGAGGGAGAGAGACAGAGAGGAAGAGAGTGAGAGAGACGGAGTGAGAAACGGAGACAGTGAGAGAGAGAGAGGAGAGAGAGAGAGAGAGAGAGAGAGAGAGAGACAAGAGAGAGACAAGAGAGAGAGAGAG
>NW_014631920.1:0-220 GCF_000485595.1 Priapulus caudatus
GGGGCAGTCATTCACCACAATCGGGGTTTTACCCATTGCTTGCGCATACGCTACCGTGCGGGCAATCGCGGCTTCACTGGTTTTTTCACCGCGAATGACTTCAACCAACGGCATACGATGCACGGGGTTAAAAAAGTGCATACCACAAAAATCTTCAGGCTTTTGCAGCGCCGTGGCTAATTCGCTAATGGAAATCGTCGAGGTATTGGACGTGAGAACA
>NW_014631921.1:0-220 GCF_000485595.1 Priapulus caudatus
ATATGAGTAGGTAGTCGGTGTCGGTGGCCTCACAAGCCGCTAGAAGAGCCGTGAATGCCCCGCAGCGATGATTACCTGGCGGCGAACAATCATTTTTGCGCGGCGGATTTTGACTTCGATTAGTTTTTCCTTTTTTGGAACGAAAATATATCAGATTGAAAAGGCGCCGAGAGAGAGAGAGCGAGAGAGAGAGCGAGCGAGAGAGAGAGAGGGAGGGGGG
>NW_014631922.1:0-220 GCF_000485595.1 Priapulus caudatus
GAGAGAGAGAGAGAGAGAGAGAAAGAGAGAGCGTGAGACAGACAGCGCGCGCGCGCGAGAGAGAGAGAGAGAGCAAGAGAGAGAGAGCCCGCGCGTGAGAGACAGCAAGAAAGAGAGAGAGAGAGCGCGCGAGAGGGAGGGGGAGAGTGCACACGAGAGAGCGCAAGAGAGAGAGAGAGAGAGAGAGAGAGAGAGAGAGAGAGAAGAGAGAGAGAGAGAG
>NW_014631923.1:0-220 GCF_000485595.1 Priapulus caudatus
TATCCTCATCCATGTAGCATCTTCATCCTTGCAGCATCCTTATACCTGCAGCATCTTCATCCCCGGAGCATCCCCCTCCCTGCAGCTTCCTCATCCCCGCAGCATCCTCATCTCTGCAGCATCCTCATCCCCGCAGCATCCTCATCCCTGCAGCATCATCATCCCTGCAGCATCCCTCACTCCTGCAGCATCCCCATCCCTGCAGCATCTTCATCCCCGC
>NW_014631924.1:0-220 GCF_000485595.1 Priapulus caudatus
CCAGCAGCCCCGGGGCTGTCTAGTCTCTCGGTGTAAAGTTTAACGTACAATTTCGTCGCAAATGTCAAAGTTGTTCGGCAGAAAATTGCGGTGGTAAACGGAATTAGAGGCGACATGCCATGCACGCAGAATTAACTGAAGCAGACACTCGACTACGTAAAGACACACACACACACACACACACACACACACACACACACACACACACACACACACACAC
>NW_014631925.1:0-220 GCF_000485595.1 Priapulus caudatus
ACTACTGCTGCTGCTACTACTACTACTACTACTACCACCACCACTACTACTACTACTACTAAGCTACTACTACTACTACTACTACTACTACTACTACTACTACTGCTACTGCATGCTACAACTATTACTTCTACTGCTGCTACTATTCATTTCGCTGCTACGGCTGCTGCTGCTGCTGCTGCTGCTGCTATTGCTATTGCTGCTGCTGCTGCTGCTGCTG
>NW_014631926.1:0-220 GCF_000485595.1 Priapulus caudatus
ACACTCACACAGGAGAGAAGCCCCATGTGTGCGAGATATGTGCATATAAGTGTGCTCAATGCTGTAACCTCAAACGCCACATGCGCACCCACACAGGAGAGAAGTCATTTACATGTGACATATGTCAATACAAGTGTGCATCCTCTAGTGCGGCTTCTCTCCTGTGTGAGTGCGCATGTGTATCTTGAGGATATAGGTGTGATTTATGTGAATACAGGTC
>NW_014631927.1:0-220 GCF_000485595.1 Priapulus caudatus
GCGGCTAAGAAAATGCTGGGTGCAGATTATATTATTCATCTTGCGGAAGATGGGCTGGTAGGTTGGGAGATGTTACAAGAAAATGCATCAATCTCAGTTGTTTTTACCGATTTAAGCATGCCAAACCTTGATGGTATGGAGTTGTTAAGTAATATTCGTGGTTCGAGTAATGATGCGATTGCGAATTTACCGGTTATTATCATTACTGGGCATGATGATT
>NW_014631928.1:0-220 GCF_000485595.1 Priapulus caudatus
CTATGCACTATGCACTATGCACGATGCACGATCCACTATGCACTATGCACTATGCACTATGCACTATGCTCTATGCACTATGCACTATGCATTATGCACCATGCACCATGCACTATGCAATATGACATGCACCATGCACTATGCACTATGCACTATGCACTATGCACTATGCACTATGCACTATGCACTATGCACTATGCACTCGTGCACTATGCATTAC
>NW_014631929.1:0-220 GCF_000485595.1 Priapulus caudatus
GGGAAAAGAGTTACCGGCGATGACGCAATAGTTACCGGCCACGGGCGTTACACCATTGAGTTCCTAACCAATGAGTCATGCACGGCGCTGCCAGGTACGGATGGCGCAACGCCCTAGGGGGGGTGGTGCTAGCTGGGTATAAAAAGAGCCAAGAATCAGAGCTAGAGGCAGTGTGTTTAGGTACAGGGGCAGGAGGAAGAAGAAGAAGCAGAAGCAGAAG
>NW_014631931.1:0-220 GCF_000485595.1 Priapulus caudatus
CGTGTGTGTGAGTGTGCGCGTGCCTGTGTGTGAGTGTGAGTGTGCGCGTGCGTGTGTGTGTGGTGTGCGCGCGTGCGTGTGTGTGTGTGTGTGCGCGCGCGTGCGTCTGTATCCATGCGCGCGTGTTTTGTGTGTGTGTGTGCGCGTGTGCGTGCGTGCGCGCGTGCGTGGTGAGATGAACATTTAACACGCCCACCCTCATTTCAAAAATCCATCAGTT
>NW_014631932.1:0-220 GCF_000485595.1 Priapulus caudatus
GTGCGCGCGTGCGTGCGTATGCGTGCATGCATGCGTGTGTATTTGCGATTGTGTGTGTGCGAGCGTGGGCTTGCGTACGTGTGTGTGCATGTGCATGTGTGCCCGAGATAGAGATAGAGGAGAAGAAGGGAAAAAGAGAAAGAGAGAGATAGAGAAGAGGAAGGAGGAAAGAAAGAGAGAGAGAGAGGAGAGAGCGGGAGAAGAAAAGGAGAGGAGCGAG
>NW_014631933.1:0-220 GCF_000485595.1 Priapulus caudatus
CAAGGGTAGCCGAGCCAGTCGTATCCGTCGCTGTTGAACAACACCGCCACAGGCTCGCGCAATCCGTCGAATCTGATCGCAGCGATCTTGTACGGCGTTGATCGTAATGCGGGAGGGCAGCATGTGCTGATGCCGTCATTCGGTGAAGATTCCTACGTCCAGCCGCTCAAGGATGAACAAATCGCTGCGATCGCAAACTATGTGCTGGTGCAGTACGGCA
>NW_014631934.1:0-220 GCF_000485595.1 Priapulus caudatus
ATCGAGCGAGGTTACTATCATGCTGAAAAATCATGGGAGTATCACCGTATGTGGGCAAAAATTTTTGTTAAAAAACCAGTAACTAGAGGTTATCCTAAGCAGATATTCATTTGCTCACATGGTAAAGAGTTAGAACTTGGTTCTTTTTTAAACAAAGAGGATAAAGAAATACTCATTAAAGACTTAAAAAACGTTGTCTACGCATAAGGTTAGCCCGCTT
>NW_014631935.1:0-220 GCF_000485595.1 Priapulus caudatus
ATACGCGATGCTGGCTGGATTGTTGCAAACGGTCGGTATGAGCGGCGCGATTTTTGGGCAGGCGCCTTTGCGACAATTAGTGGCTCGTTATGCGCTGCTACGCATAACGAGCCTTATGCAGAGTGTGTGATTATGCGGATCTGGTTCGCCTTCTTAAGTTTGAGCCCTAACTTTAGAGCTGATTCTCGGAACTAGTACTGCGCATAATTTCCAGTATGCA
>NW_014631936.1:0-220 GCF_000485595.1 Priapulus caudatus
GCGCCTTCAATCGCGCGCCTGGCGGCGAAGAGGTCGCGACCTTCCTCAGCGGAGGGTTTGGCGACACTGGCACCACGGTTAGGCGTTTGTACAACCAGCCTGGAATTCGCCAGTCGTGTCAAAACCTTGCGGATCATGCCGCGTTTGACGCCAAAAACCTCGGTAAGCTGTACTTCCTTGAGTTTAGTGCCGGGCGGCAGGCGATGATCGAGTATGGCCT
>NW_014631937.1:0-220 GCF_000485595.1 Priapulus caudatus
GGGTAGGCGATGTGACCTTGAGTGCCATGAATAGTTAAATTACCTGAAATTGAACCACGTCGTCCGTTTTTAATAACATCGCCTAAGGTGCTTGTGCTTGACGGTTCGCCAACGAGGCACCAATCGATTTTTTCGTTTTTGTTAACTAAGTGCTCAATAACTTTTACCGTGCCTTCAGTAGCGGGTCCTTCTTCATCGCTGGTTATAAGAAAAGCGATGG
>NW_014631938.1:0-220 GCF_000485595.1 Priapulus caudatus
AGAGCGCTAGAGAGAGAGAGATAGAAGCTACATACCTGCTAGCGACGCTTGTGACACCACGCACTCCGCACACAATCAGTCACCCCTCCCCCTCCTCCCCCTCCCCCCTCCTCCCCCTCCTCCCCTTCCTCCCCTCGCCTCGCACACCTAATAATGGCTTCCGGACAAAAAGAGGGTGACATTACACGGCTCAAAGATTGAAGCTAGCGGCGGCAGCAGC
>NW_014631939.1:0-220 GCF_000485595.1 Priapulus caudatus
GTTTTGTTAAGATTAGTGCCAAGGACACATACTGAGTTACATGAAGATTAGTGCCAGGGACACATAATGAGTTACATGAAGATTAGTTCCAGGGACACATAATTTCATAACATTGCGACGTTTTGTCCTGCTTTTAGTGTCATTAACTTTAGTGCCACATTTGACACAAGATTAATGTCACATTTAAGTTTAGGGTCAGGTACACACGTTTAGTGTCATT
>NW_014631940.1:0-220 GCF_000485595.1 Priapulus caudatus
CAGTGTTGTCTTCCGCAGAGCCAATTTTCTTCGCCTGTACGGTTTTCAGGTATTCACTGTTATCGCCTTCTTCAAACGTTGTCTGTAACAACGCCAACGAAACCTCACTAAGCACCTTGTTTTCGATGAGCTCATCAATCGCATCGGCGATGGGTTCGTAATGTTTCTCTTCTTCGACGAAGGCATCAAAGTCAGAAAATCGGTCTGGGTCGAGCAGGCG
>NW_014631941.1:0-220 GCF_000485595.1 Priapulus caudatus
TACACACACACACACACACACACACACACACACACACACACACACCACCACCACCACCATATTTTCTAGCAACAATTAGCTTTGGCAATAATTAACTTATCCCGGAATAGAACAAGTTATTATTTATATTATTATTATTATTTATATATTAATGCATGCTGTTGGGGGGGGGGGCTATGAGAGCATAGTGCCCCCAACAGCAGGCATTAATGTTTTTATT
>NW_014631942.1:0-220 GCF_000485595.1 Priapulus caudatus
GTACTATCTTTTTACCGCTATGCTTTTCCTTCCATCAATGTTTCTGCATCCATTGCCCTGTCATTGATTATTCTTCTACTCTCGTTGTTGAGCTATTATTTTGTTGAACAACCGGCCAGATATGCATCGCTATCAAAAGGCAAGATATTCGCTTTCCAGATGCTAATTCCTTTGATATTGGTCTCGACTATTGCAGGGGGAAGTATTTACCTAGGCGGAC
>NW_014631943.1:0-220 GCF_000485595.1 Priapulus caudatus
CTGTTCTTAGTCATCCCTATCGAAATCAGAGACACTGTGGGGCTGCCATCAGCTGAACACTGGAAGCTCTACCTTCCCGCATTTGCTGTCTCGTTAGTTATCATGCTGCCATTTATTATACTGGCAGAAACCAAGCGCATGATGAAACCCGTGTTTGTCGGCGCAATCGCACTCATGTATCTGACAGTGGTCGGTTTTATTCAGAGCCGTTCTGCAATGT
>NW_014631944.1:0-220 GCF_000485595.1 Priapulus caudatus
CACGCACTCACGTATACACACACACACGCGCGCGCGCACGCACACACACGCACTCACGTATACACACACACACACACACGCGCGCGCGCACGCACACAAGCACACGCACTCACGTATACACACACACACGCGCGCGCGCACACGCACACACAAGCACACGCACACACGCACTCACGCATACACACACACACACGCACACACACACACACACACACACACA
>NW_014631945.1:0-220 GCF_000485595.1 Priapulus caudatus
GTGATTATCACCACGCGACGACAGACTGCACACCGCCCCGCATCGAGTAACGAAAACCCACAGGAGCGCGAGCGTCGAAGCCATCTAAGTAATCGCCGCACTAGCGAGGCCTCGCTGCTTCCCTTCTCCCGAGGCAGTGTCCTAGTTATGTAACCTATACTCGGTAATTAAAATGTGCTCCCCCTCTCCCTCTCCCTCTCACTCGAGCTATCTCTCTCTC
>NW_014631946.1:0-220 GCF_000485595.1 Priapulus caudatus
ATATATATGCTTAGCGTTGCGTTTGCGTACATGCTTGCTTGTGTGTGCGCGTGCGTGCGTGCGTGCGTGCGTGCGTGCGTGCGTTTGCGTACATGCTTGCTTGTGAGTGCGCGTGCGTGCGTGCGTGCGTGCGTGCGTGTGCGTACATGCTTGCTTGTGTGTGCGCGTGCGTGCGTGCGTGTGCGTACATGCTTGTTTGTGTGTGTGCGTGTGTGTGCGT
>NW_014631947.1:0-220 GCF_000485595.1 Priapulus caudatus
AGGTGAAGCCAATAGAGGAGGTGAAGTCAATGGAGGAGGTGAAGTCAATGGAGGAGGTGAAGTCAATAGAGGAGGGGAAGTCAATAGAGGAGGTGAAGTCAATAGAGGAGGTGAAGCCAATAGAGAAGGTGAAGTCATAAGAGGAGGTGAAGTAAATAGAGCAGGTGAAGTCAATAGAGGAGGTGAAGCCAATAGAGGAGGTGAAGTCAATAAAGGAGGT
>NW_014631948.1:0-220 GCF_000485595.1 Priapulus caudatus
ATGCCCAGATTCCACCACTGGGTTATGCGATTGCGCAGCTTAAGGGGATTTACATTCTTGCCGAAAATCGCGAAGGCTTGATCGTGGTTGATATGCACGCCGCGCATGAACGCATTGTCTATGAACGCATGAAGCAAAACGTCGAGCAGGAAGATGTTATCCATCAGCCGTTGCTGGTACCGATTAGTCTCAATGTTAGTCAGGCCGAAGCCGATCTGGT
>NW_014631949.1:0-220 GCF_000485595.1 Priapulus caudatus
GGTAAGATATTAAAATTGTTTGCATAATCTATGATATTTACCATGTATCTGCGTATAAATGTTGGATTATTTTGATTTTCCCATCCACCTCCATAAAGGTAAGTACACGCAGGTAAGTGTTTTAAAATTTTTATTGGGGAAGGGGAGAGGCATTGCACCCATCTTGACAGTTGTCGATGTGCCTCGAGTCGGGGATGGGGGGTTGAAACCGTTCGCTAGG
>NW_014631950.1:0-220 GCF_000485595.1 Priapulus caudatus
CCCTGCAACCCTTTATATCGCATTCCAATTATATTAAAATGACAACAACCCTTGACGCACCTACAAACCATATTTTACAACTGCGTAAGTAATTAAGGTCCGTGTGTATGAGAGTCTTTTTAAGCTATCTTGTGGCCGATTAAGAGATGACTATAATGATGGGGATATATCGTAGCTCCGTTTTCACAGCTCATTCGGCTGTTGGTACGCCGCCTGATCT
>NW_014631951.1:0-220 GCF_000485595.1 Priapulus caudatus
GAAGGCGGCGACGACAGCATCCACTACGCCGAACTGCCCGATAATGTGATAACCGACGACATCAAAACCGATGCCATCAAAACCAAAGGTTACTTTGTTTACCCTAGCCAACTATTTGTCAACCTTGCCAAAGACGCTAACACCAACGAAAGCCTAAACACGGACTTAGCGACTATCTTTGCCGCAATTGAAAGCTCCGCCAACGGCTTCCCCTCAGAGC
>NW_014631952.1:0-220 GCF_000485595.1 Priapulus caudatus
AAGGCACTGCTGTTAGGAGGCACTGTTAGGAGGCGCTGTTAGGAGGCACTGTTAGGAGGCACTGTTAGAAGGTACTGTTAGGAGGCACTGTTAGGAGGCGCTGTTAGGAGGCGCTGTTAGGAGGCGCTGTTAGGAGGCACTGTTAGGAGGCACTGTTAGAAGGTACTGTTAGGAGGCACTGTTAGGAGGCACTGTTAGGAGGCGCTGTTAGGAGGCACTG